>NC_090734.1:99962676-99975176 GCF_036898095.1 Palaemon carinicauda
AATACGAAAACTTATAACAACTAAAATTTTATGCTTCATAAGCCTCTAATCCTTATGCATAATAGCCATTCATCAAAATCAAACCAAGAACATCTTTGTAAATGTGAATTTTCTTTGGCAGATATACGTAGTTATACAGTCTCTCTCTCTCTCTCTCTCTCTCTCTCTCTCTCTCTCTCTCTATCACTTGTGTATGAATCAATGAGAGAGAGAGAGAGAGAGAGAGAGAGAGAGAGAGAGAGAGAGAGAGAGGATATTTATACGTTCCTCTATACTCTGGTGTGTGACAGCACTCCCACTCATGCAAATATGCTAAAATGGTATTTCATAAACCAATCGATTGCTATAAATAAAACATATGATCCATTTTCGATAAATTAAACTTTCTCTGCATCGCCACTACATTTCCATCACGGCCTATTCCCGTCCTTCCATCAGAGATAAGGCAAACTGAAATGATGATTCCCTGTCTGGTCGGAATGACATTCCAAGACAGACAACGACGCTATAACTTTGTTCTCTTGTCTTCAATATTTGACTGTGAGATGATACCATGACGTATTGATATCGTATCTTCTGTCCTATGGGTCGATTTCTGTGTTTGTTTGTAATACTTCAGTATTTCTTAGGAAATGCGTTGCTGTGTATTATGGATTTTGTCAGTCAATCTTAGGAAATTCCATTTTATATATATTTGTATTGCATGCTGCCAATAATTCCTGGAGAATGCGCTTTGTTTGTTTGTGTTATGTGTGATCAATAATTCTTATGGTGTGGACCCATGACATTGACATTATCCCGAAAAAACAGAAATGCTCTTTTAACATCTTTATGCCAATGTACATCATTGCCTTGAATATATCTATAATTTTAAAGAATCGTGATTTTAAAGTTGAAATTCTTAATATATATCTCGTTCTATTTTTAATCAATAAACAAATAAGGTTAATCAAGCAGTATTCCTTTATTATCAGGATCGAAAAAAATTCTTCACCAGAATAGGTGAGAAGAATTAAAAGCAGAGATGAATATTGAAGAAGCATTCACAAAATAGCTCAAATATTGTTGGTTCTTTTGAATCTATTATAGATGACTTTATGCGCTAAACGATAGCTCTGGAGGAATTCTAATATAAAAAAAAAAAATATGCTATTCAACATAATAGGAATGTGGGCTTTTCGTATTGAGAAAGTATGTGAATGTTCAGTGGGAATAAACAGGTTTTCATAGAGAGAGAGAGAGAGAGAGAGAGAGAGAGAGAGAGAGAGATTGCTAAATTATTGGTAAAAATTTTGACTGATTAACAGTTTAGATAATATAATGCCAAATGAATAAGAGAGAGAGAGAGAGAGAGAGAGAGAGAGAGAGAGAGAGATTCATCCAGGGTTCACCAATAAAAAAATAAATTTTACTCGATATCAGTCAATTCATTTCCTACTACGGAGTAAAGCAGAGAAAAAAAGTTGCATAGAAGTATAAACTTAAACTTGATCCAATAATGAGTAAGAATATGAAAAAGAAAAAGATAAAACTCTAAAGATGAAATGATAAAGGCAAATCGTAAAAGATGGAAGATGAGGGATGAAGACTATATAAAATTAAATTCGGAAGTAAATGTGGGAAATAAAGGCAAACCAAAATCGTAACTCCAATTTCCCTCTAACATTACGATTAACGTCACCCATGAACCTTGGAACGACTTTCCGAATGAAATGTTCTCGGTCGAAACAGTGAAAACTGGTTGATGGTATTTCCTGCTTTACTGGGAACTAGTGTCACCGCGTACCATATCTTATAAGGAACTAATGCGACATCATACAATATCTTATAAAGAATTGGTATGATTGCATACCATATATTACCATGAACCAGTGTGACGACATACAATATCTTTTAAAGAACTATTGTGACGGTGTACCGTATCTTATAAAGAACTTGTGTCACACCATGGCATGTCTTATAAAGAACATGTGATAGCATACCATACCTTATAAAGAACTAGTGCGGCTGCGTAATATACCAAATGAAGAACTAATGTGAGGGCATATCACACCTTATAATAATATAATGAAATAGTGTGACAGCCCACCATATCTAATAAAGAACTGTGTAAGCATACCATAGTTTATAAAGAACTAGTGCGGAGACGTACTATATCTTATAAAAAGCTAGTGATGCCATACCACACCTTATAAAGAACTTGATTGACGACATACCATATCTTATATAGAACTAGTGTGGCAGCATACCAAATGTTATAATGAACTAACTTGATTTCATAGCATATTTTACAAAGAAATTCTTTGACAGTGTACAATATCAGATGAAGAACTAGTTTGACAATATTACCAAATCTAATATAATATATATATATATATATATATATATTCGTATATTTATATATATATATATATATATATATTTATATATATATATATATATATATGTATATATACGTATATATATATATATATATATATTATATATATATATATAATATATATATTATATACATATATATATATATATATATTTATATATATACATATATATATATGTTTTATATATATATATATATATATTACATATATATATATATAATATATGTATATATATATATATATATATGTATGTGTATACATATATATATATATATATATGTGTATACATATATATATATATATATACACACACACATATATATATATATATATACATATAAATATACATATATATATATATATATGTATATATATATGTATATATATATATATATATATTTATATATATATATATATATAGGCCTATATATATATATATATATGTGTGTGTGTGTGTGTGTGTGTGTATACCTACATATATGCATGCTAAAATATGACCTGTAACTACTCCATTAAAGGACAAAGATCTCTGATATACCACTCCACTCTAGTCTCTATTCGGTCTTTCTATGCCGGGAATATTTTTTTTTAATTCGGCAATCATTCCTATTTTTTTTTCCTTTCCCTGTTACTTTTGTAATCTCTAGGGATTCTTTCTGTTATTTTCATTATCCATCAATAATCTTGTATTTTCTTTTTATTCCCTATACATCGATTTCTTTCTTTTACATATTGATAGTCGTCACCTTACATGCGGAGAAAATGCTATAGCTACAGTAATGAATAGGGATAACAAAATAGGGTGAAATTGTGGTTACCATTCGAGTATTGACCTTTTGTTGTGTGACTACACGTAAATTCATTTCTTTTAGATTTTTCACTCTTTTAAAATTCCTCTTTCTAGAATACCGGATATTAAATACGAAAAGAGTAAGAAATTATTTTAGTTGAAAATGTGAAAAATTTTCATTTTTTATTATCATCCTATCTCTCTCTATCTCTTATTATCAACGTTGGAATAAAACGCAAACAGCAAAATAAAAATTTCTGATAAAGTTTCAGATTCTGTTCTTGATGAAAAAAAAAATGACTTTTTCTTCGTTTTAGGAATTAGCAAGATTATTATTATTATTTTTTTCTTTTTTTTGCAAGTTTACTGGAGAACCTTGCAAAGACATCCAAACCGACATATGGACGTTTGTAGAAACGGGATGTCTCTCTCTCTCTCTCTCTCTCTCTCTCTCTCTCTCTCATTGATTCATACACAAGTGATATCTACTATTCTAACTTTCAATGCACCCTTTTTTCAGCGTATGAGAATGAACAATATAAGTAACGCACAAATAACAATGTAGCTCATTATAAGTGTAGCGCATATTAACGTATGATTAGTATACCATTACCGTATATGAGAGCTGAGTAACATATACGTGGATACTAGTGGGCATAAAGGAGCAATGACTTCATGGATCAGTCTCAAGATTATTGGCCAGTTAGCAATGACGTCATGTCTCAACCTGTTTATATTGACATATCGTAGATAAACTATAAAAGGAATAAAGATATAAAAAAAGCTGAAAATTTTATATAAAAAAGCATAACAGATTTTCTATATAACACAGTTTTCGTAGCCTATTGGATACTTCTCTAATTCACGATCTGTTGGACGAGGGTTCGAGACTCTTTCAAAGTAGATAGTTTCTTGTAGTGGATGTAACCACATCTTCCTTTTGAGAGAGAGAGAGAGAGAGAGAGAGAGAGAGAGAGAGAGAGAGAGATTCAAAACGGTTCAATCATATTAATTGGTAATCTCATACAAGTGTCAGTCAATAGCTTAATGCAGGTGTTTAATATTACGAGAAAAGCTGCCGTAACAGGTATTCATTAATTCAGTGTTTATTTTGGTTTATTTACTTTTATTTATTCCACGTTGTTCGTTTCTTTCACAAGTTAACTAAACTTCAAAGATTCCACTAAGGAAGATTGAAATTCAGTTGAAAATACCGTGCAAAGAACAGACAATCTGACTCAACCACTAATGTTGCCAATTTAACTGGGGACATATCGGATGAAATTCTGCCTCCACATTCTCACAAGTGCGACAGGGAAAAAAGCCGTAAAGACTCATTGCAATTTCATAGAGGACGAAGAGCACCAGAAGATGAAGGTGTCGAAATAGTACAGAATGAAGCCACCTTTTGGGGTAAGATAAATTTGAAGTGACAACAGTGAGTATGTCTGACATTGACAAGCATTTGATAATGGGGGTTAGTATGTACGCTTATTGTTAACAGGGGCTACCACTAGCGTATAGAAATGCATTTACCGTACTATGATAAACTTTTTCCCAATGGCGATGCGAGCTATTCCAGGAGCAAAAACAATGAAATTTAAGTTTTGCTTATTTTTTTGCGGTGGTAAACTGGAACAAACGGCAACCTTGAATCCCAAGAGTAAACGAAAAAAAAAAAAAATACACTAACAGAGACAATGTAGAACGAAAATTATTCCAGTCAAATTGAGTTCACTGGGAATACGATGCTATTTTACTGAAATTTTTAAAACTTGCCTAAAAGTAACTACACCGATATAGTCGTACAGTTCGATTTTCATAAGATTTGTTTGCTATAATTACTACAGAAAATCTATGGCTTTGTAGCTATATAATGAAAATCATTAAAACAAATCATAAAACAAACCTATAACAGCTGACATTGACTGTAACGTACCAATTTTTTCAAATAAAACAGATACCCTGTTCACACACCTCATATTCTAGATATTTTATAAACGTGAATTTTTAAAATGTTTAATTGTCATTCATTAGCAGCATATGCAGGAGACCAGACAATATACTAAAAACCAACCATATGTACATATGATCATTGCATAAGCAACACTTCTACCAATCTATGCCCAAGAAGGACAAGCAATGACTACTAATGCAGGTAAACATATTGGCTCCCCTAAACACCATCCCTAGCTACACGGACGTTGAGGTTGCGGACATTATTAGAAACTATCAGGCTTGAGCGGGGATTAATGTACTTACATAGTAATACTATGTTTTGATGACGTATATTTCCTGATATATGGCACATTTCACGGAATATATGAGAGGGAAACATCTTAGTGCATACCGAAGATCAAGGTTTGAAGAGAGAAATATATCGTAATTGTTGTTTAAAACGCACAAGATTCTCTACAGAAAATATTCATAAAAGGAAGCTGAGGAGAAAGTTGAAAGGGGCTCCTTGTGAGGCTGGAAAGGAAATAGCATATTGAAATATCCTAATTTTTATTGAGAAATTGAAATAAAAGTATAAAATACAACAGGCAGTAAACACGTTGGTTATGGGTAATGAACAAAAATATAAGCATGACTGCGTGGTGCCCACAGGCAGGAAAGTACAATATTACCTTGTTCTCGGGGCGTTGCCAAAATCAATATTGCAGTAAATAAGTATGCATAATAACATGATAATGCAATGCATAAACATATATAAGTACATTGGGTGTGCATTGATTTTTATGGGGTTGTTTTAAGGGATGTAGGGAGTTATCTTGGATATTTTACTCTCCTTTTAAGAGTAAAGGACTACTCATGTCCGAGATTACCAATCAGTATTGCATTCAAATTTCGCATAAGTGTTCTTAATTTCAAAATATTCCTTTGAACTTTGAATGTACTATAATGAATTAGACCATTTTTATGGTTCTACAGGCGGGTCCTGATACATCAGCGATGTCTGACTTTCATTGGTGGGCCCTCATCTGAGCTTCGGGTAACTTCGCTGAAATCTTGGATCTTGATGCGATTATTGGCAGCAGGCTCAGTTGCGGAATGAGATTATAACTTTGACTAGGGTCCATCAAATCTATTACATTAAACTTCCCTGAACTCCCAGAGAGAGAGAGAGAGAGAGAGAGAGGAGAGAGAGAGAGAGAGAGAGAGAGAGAGAGAGAGAGAGAGAGAGAGAGAGAGAGAGAGAGATTATTTTATGGAAACAGAAAAGAGTTACACAACACTCTGTTCTATGGCGTCATCTCTGTTGAAGTCACTCGGTCTGCGTATATAATATCTTTTCACATCATTTCAAACAGGAAAAAGATTCACCTTTTTTGCATCAATACTAATCGTTCATCATCAAAAGTCAATCTAACTCTGATGTAAGGATCATTCTTCTTCTTCTTCTTCTTCTTCTTCTTCTTCTTCTTCTTCTTTAATGAAAAAAAAAGATACGTGACCTCTATGACTGCACGTAATAAGATAACGCAACCCGCAGATGAAGTGAAAAGAAAAGATGACGTTAAAGACGCAGCATTCTAGGATTTCCTAAAAATAATAGATGGACATAAGTCTTGGAATATGACTTCTATCAGAAATAAGGATGGGGTAGCAATGGAAAGTGTTGAGGAGATTAAAAAATAATTTGAACTTCAATATATTATTATTATTATTATTATTATTATTATTATTACTTGCTAAGCTACAACCCTAATTGGAAAAGCAGAATGTTATAAACCCAGGGGCCACAACAGGGAAAACAGCCCAGTGAAGAAAGAAAACAAGGAAACAATGTTTCAAGAACAGTAACAATATTAAAATAAATATTTCGCATATAAACTATAAAAACTTAAACAAAACCAGAGAGAG
This sequence comes from Palaemon carinicauda, assembly GCF_036898095.1. Classification (NCBI taxonomy): domain Eukaryota; kingdom Metazoa; phylum Arthropoda; class Malacostraca; order Decapoda; family Palaemonidae; genus Palaemon; species Palaemon carinicauda. The sequence goes on from NC_090734.1 coordinate 99,969,715, forward strand.
AGAAATTAGACAGAATAGTGTGCCCGAGTGTACTCTAACAAAAGACAGTGGAAGACCATGGTACAGAGGCTATAGTACAACCAAGACTAGAGAACAATGGATTGATTTTGGAGAGTCCTTCTCTTAGAATTGCTACTTACTAAAGCTAAATAGTCTCTTCTATCCTAACCAAGAGGAAAGTGGCCACTGAACAATTACAGTCCAGTAGTTTAACTCCTTGTGTGAAGAAGAATTGTTTGGTAATCTAAGTGTTGTTAGGTGTATGAGAACAGATGAGAATATGTAAAGAATAGGCCATACTATTCGGTGTATGTTTAGACAAAGGGAAAGGGAACCGTAACCAGAGAGAAGGATCCAATATAATACTGTCTGGCCCTTCAAAGGACCATATAGATCCCTAGTGGTAGTATTTCAACGGGTGGCTGGTGCCCTGGTCAACCTACTACCTGCTTAAGTTAGAAATGGGGTTAAAACAGAAATGAAGAGATTAGCTGACAAAATAATAAATTGGCATTTAGGTGTGCGATGGAGAAAAAGTAAACTAGAAAAAGATAATGTAATGAAGACAACTCAACGAGGATTAGATGTAGTTATACTATCCCTGAAAAATATAATTCAATAAACCGCCAAGAAATTAACAATTAAATTATTAAAAACATAGGCTAACGCAGGAAGAGTATCGTGATAGAAAATATAAATGAAATAGAAATTAGAAAAGTTGAGGTTTGTAAATGATGTTTGCAGTAGAGATTAGAAAGGTGGACTTATCATTAGGTAAACTGTAATCGTAACCAAGGCTAGGTAGAATATGATATGCTTAAATCAAAATCATAATAACTAAAATCAAAATTAGAGACAGTGAGTTGTATAGAGAAGCAGACGATGCAACAAAAAACTTTCTTATTTCTAAAGAATAAATGAAATATAGAATCAAAAGCATAGAATTAAAGAAATTATAATTGTCAACCATTCAAGCTGAAGGATATATTAGACAAACTAAAAATTTAGAAATATATCTCTGCAGGCCCTGTAGGCTACCTGGTAACTAATGCCAATGAACTTTCTGCAAATTGCAGTGATTTTCTACCACACATCTAGTAGTGTTCCCAAGATTGTGGTATTGTGGATTAAGCAGCGAGGAACCTAGAACCTGGGATCATGTTATATTTATTAACTGGAGGAAAAGAGAAGTAGGATCACATTTCTTTCCCAAATTGAGAGTAACCTTTTATTAGTAGCTCGTTTAAGAGAGAGAGAGAGAGAGAGAGAGAGAGAGAGAGAGAGAGAGAGAGAGAGAGAGAGAGAGAGAGAGATCAAACTTTATCCTGAGACTGTGAAGGCAAAAAACGTCTCTTTCAATTCTAGGCAAATTACAATTTCTGTCAAGATAATTGTGGAAGATTTCTCAGTAATTCTCATTTATCTGCCTAAAACTTTTTCGTTCTACTATTAGTCCACATAGCTGCCGAAGAGAATCGTTATGTTATCCATTATTACACCTGATGTGTTCCAAAGGTCTCAATCGAGAGAAATCGATGTTGAGAAAGAAGAAGCGATTCATCTCTACCTTTGGAAGGAAAGTCCACCATCAAAGACATTGATGAAATGGTTCCTCTGGGATATCTACGAAATCAATTGGAGAGGCCATTCATCTTTACCTCCCGAGGTATAGAGGTAGTTCTGGAAAAACTTTCAATTAAAAAAGATAAGCAAATAGTTTTTGTGATGTCTATGAAATCCTAAGGTGTCCAAAAAAGTTATCCAGAACCTGTCTATTACGACGATGTTTACCATTGATTTGATTTTTCATCTTTCAGCCGTAAAAACTGCTGGCTTATGTGTAGATTTTCTATATCAGAACTTCATCAATAATTCAATTCCCTTAATAACTTTGGGCTTCATTTAAGTTTTTTGTTTCTATCCGATAATTTTCAACTTTTTTACATGTGGTGTTGTTGGATAGTATGGAACTGCAAGAAAATAACGAGAATACACCCCGCCCATCACAAATATAAGAATACTCATCTCATACCTCTTATAATTAACACTAATGATGTATTAAAAAAGAAACTTTTAAGCAGCTAGCCAATTCCAAAATATTCAAAAGACATGAAATAACATAAATCCAAAATACACATTATATAAAGGCTCTAGATATAATTTTTCAAAGTCACAGAATTTTAAACTTTGAAAAGTTTGACGTTTTTTTCGTAGATATATATATATATATATATATATATATATATATATATATATATATATATATATATATATATATATATGTATGTATATATATATGTATATATATATATATATATATATATATATATATATATATATATATATATATATATATATATATATATTGATTCATAAATTAATGTATATAGTTTGCTGAAATAAATTCTAAATAAATCATTATTATCGACAAACCTCATAGGAGACATCCAAGTATGCGTAGCCAGAACTTATTGTGGGCAGATTATGGGCAAAACTTTATCCACAAAAAATATTTATATTATTTTTTATTTGTTTTATTTCTCCATTCTTGGTTGTTCCTCTAAATTTAATAATTAAACAAGTAGGTCACAGCATTATAGTGTGGTTATTATATAAGTGTACGGCAACTATATTTTTTCCCTGTCTCAAGAGCTTTTCTCTTGGGTTAGAGTTCTCTTGCTTGAGGGTACACTCGGGCTAGATATTCTATCTAATTTTTCTTTCTCTTGTTTCGTTAAAGTTTTTATAGTTTATATAGGAAATATTTATTTTGATATTGTTACTGTTCTTGAAATATTTAATTTTCCCTTGCTTCCTCTCCTCACTGAGCTATTTTCCTTGTTGGAGCCCCTGGGCTTATAGCATTTTACTTTTCCATTTAGGGTTGTAGCTTAGCAAGTAATAATAATAATGATAATAATAATAATAATAATAATAACATTGCCAGAAGCCATAACCCCTTCCATCCATTAGTTGGGTCCATTAGGAAAACCCCCATTTTAGAAAAGAATGAAGCCATTTCCTACTGTATGTTTCAGTATGCCATATAACGAGTATCTGTTTTCAGTGAACTATTTCAAACGATTTGTTTTGCCTAATTGATTTGTGACTTTACGATTGTTGGGCCTAGAATGAGTTTGCAATACTTTAGGCATTAGTTTCGTGTTACTAATTTTTATCAAATAACCGAACACCTATCAAAATATGTGAGGTTGGATGAGGGTATTCAAAGTTTTGTTTATTTATTGATTAATTTTATCCACATCAATGTAAAAATATAACCAAGTTACTCTTCTTTTGCGCAAGGAAGATTTTGAAAAATTATATTTTAATAATTAATATAAGACAAATAGTGGGATATATAGACTTGAAAGAACTGGATATAATTAAGTGACCTCGTTTACGATAAACAATACCGCTTATACAAAGAGGATGAATTAAACTGTAATCTGGTATCTTGCTTTAATAACAACCAAGCGTGTGAATTTTTTCTCTCTCTCTCTCCCTCTCTCTCTCTCTCTCTCTCTCTCTCTCTCTCTCTCTCTCTCTCTCTCTCTCTCCACTTATGAAGATTTTTTTTATTACGTTATCAATGAATAAGTTGCAGCAACAAAAATTCAACACAGTTTAGTAAGAAGTATCACATTAATATCAACCCTTCCCCTAGAGACTACAGACATACTTTCGAAGAAGCTCTAAGTCACATAACTTAACAAACACAACAGGAAAGGAGAGATTTTACTCGGCAGACTTTGACGGACATATCGTAAAATATCCAGGATATATCTTCACGGATTTATGATTAAAGGGTTTTAATCCTATTAAATGATTGGCAATCGACAAATAATGGGAGTCGCATGGTGACCTGACATTATCGACCAAACTTCATGGAATGTTTTCTAGTTAGTTTTTATTTCTATATACCTAGAATTGTTAACTATTGAGTAGGTCATCGCTCGGGGTGATGGCCTCCCCTGTCACTAATCTTTTCCTTTTACGTGACTCGTGTACGGGTATGCAATTTTTTGTAGACTCCAGTGCTTGCCGTTTTCTTCTGCTAAGACCACTGTCAAAGACGTGACGTAATCTGTCTAAGTCTGCCGACATCCATCTGATAGCTACCAACGGATCTGCAATACCAACCCACGGTTACGAAACCCTCACATTATCGTTTGGATTTGCCATATATATTTGGAAGTTTCTAGTTCCTGGAGTCACATTGCCAGTCCTCGGTGCGGATTTACTGTCACATTTCCATCTCCTGGTCGATGTAGCTCACTGACAGTTGGTCAGCGGGGATTTGTGCTCATCGACGTCACTCCAACCTGCCCCCTTCGATTAGCTCTCCACATCAGCGTACCCACGGATGAATACACCCACCCCTCACATCGTACCCGGAAGTTTATTTGGAAGCCGCTAAACAAGTGTTCGCTGAAAGGGATGAACTGGGCCTTTGCCTAAATCCCTCACGCATGTGGTCATCACCCTTACATAACGTCCTGAAGAAAGATGTGTCTTTGCATCAGTGTTGAGATTAAAGAGGCCTGAAGATGCAAACAGAACCGGGTTTCTAACCCGTCCTAAACATTGCAGACGTGACTTCCCACTTGCACAAAGTGAAGACTTTCTCAATGCTCGACATCCTGAAGACATATTATCAGGTCCCCATGAATCAAAAAGGTATCCCCAAGACCACCATCACCACCCTCTTTGGTACACACAACTTAAATCATTCCTGTTTAGCCCTTCATAATCTTGAGGCCACTTTTGTACGTCTCTTGAACAGCATCAAAGGGGACTTCCCCTAATGTGTATGTTACGTGAACGACATACGTCTCTTCCATCCTCTACAAATCGTGCTTGACGAATTACATCAGAACGGTCTTGTAGTCCGGTCCAAAAAGTGTACCGTTGGCACCAACGAAGTATTGTTCTTAGGGCACCGCTTCCCTCCTGAAAGGATCCACCCACACGTTGAAAAGATAACAGCCTTCATGAACTTCTCCATGGGAAAGCCAAAAGACCTGAAGTGGGTTCCCCTTTAGGAAGCGGCTTTCTACAAAGAAAAGAATGCCCTATCAACCAGTGCTGCTCTCACTCTCCCTGTGCCACATGCACCTCTTGTTCCCTCCACTGATGCCATCAACGTCAATACTGTGACAATCCTCGAGCAGGTGATCCTCCGGTCGCACCACCCATTGTCCTTCTTCGGTACAAAACTGTCCATGGCAAAAGCCGGCTACTCAACCTTTAACCACGAATTGATGACGGTTGCACTTGGCTGTCCATCACTTTTACTACTGCCTTGATGGTATGCCCTTCATCATTTGCAGGGATCACAGGCCTCTTGTGTAAGCTTTCAATTGACGGCCTGATGCCTGGTCCGCCTGTCAATGCCGAAATCTTTCTGCTGTTACTGAATAAGATTTTACCATTCCGCCTGTCCCAGGGAAAATGAGTCA
>NC_090734.1:99989329-100001829 GCF_036898095.1 Palaemon carinicauda
TTAGAAGCAGTTCCATAAATATAATCCCATTTCTCAAAATTTTACTTGCCTTTACCTCTAGAAAAAGGATTAATAAGTGTGACTGAAGACTAGCTTTATATTTCAGAAATTCAGCTTATTACAAATTCAGCTTATAACGAAAACGTAGTTAACATATTTACAGTTAATAAAAAACCAAGATCAAACTCGTGTTACTGTCATTTCCAGGAAACAGTGGAGCCACATTACATTCCCTACTTTTAAAATGTTATGTGGAATTATAACATAGAATCAAATTACCTAATAGTAGAGAAATTATCATTGTTCACCAACAGAGAAAAAGTCTTTAGCCCATCATATCTCTTATTACCAATTGCCACCTTAAGTTATATTTACTAATTCAAGAGGGCGATTAAAGCATGACTTATTTCATAAATTGATATTTACTTAATTTATCACAGATACTCTTGATATATAGTATTTGGTAAAGAGACCACCTAGTCACTTGTTGGTTTTCCATGTGGGTAAAAATACAGGATTCTTTTTCTCTAAACAAAGCATCAACACCATCTATTGGCGTCTTTCAAAATCTATGTGATTTCTTAATTACATTCTGAGAATGTTGGGAAGAAACCGTGATAGAAAGGTTTTTTTTTTTTTCTTTTTTTTTTGGCGTCAGTAAGACTATTTGAATTTTTAGTACTTGCATTTATTTTATTTTTTCATTTTGCTTTAGTTTCTATATATGAATATCCCATGCCTGATGTAATACAGTAACAATAAATAACCTTTGATATTTGTTAACAAGAGCATGCTCTCCTTTCACTCCAAATTTATGCAGTCCTGCAGCTCTCCTCTTTTTGTACAGTAATTAGGAAGTTCTTTAAATGCTGGGAAAGCAAAAAATAACAAGATATGTTGCGGAAGGGGGGGGGGGGGGGTTGGGGGTGGAAGATGTACTAAGCGACCGGGAACCGACATCTTCATTATTCGTCAACATAGTCAACCAAAGAGAAGTCGGTGACGTCAGAGTACATTTGGTATATATTCAAAATATATACTAATTTAAAAATGGGGAAATTACTCAAAAGTGTCACTATATGAGAAATGTATATTTTGTATCAGGTAAATATTGTATATAAATCCTATTAAAGTGTTTTTAAAGAAACTATTTTGAGAATGACTAGTTTTCCCAGACGACGTTATGCTACACTAATGCCATCCATTGACCACTGCCTAAGGATGCCAATTTCCCGCCAATGAAAACAGTCATACGCTGCAAAAATTATCATTCTCGTAAAAAGTTTCTTTAAAAAAAAAGATAAGATTTATTGTCATGTATTACAAAATAAAATATACAATTCACAATCGATTCTTTTAATTTAGTGTATATTTTGAATATATATCAAATGACCGCTGACGCCACGAACTTCTCTTTGATTTTACCTTCTCCCCTCCCGCAACATTTGCTTTTTTTTTCTTGCTGTCTCAGCATTTAAAGAACCTACTAATTGCTGTATTAAAAGAGGAAAGCTGCAAGAATGCATAATTTTGGAGTAGATGGAGAGCGTGCTCTTGTAAACAAATACATAACCTATTAGTAACCTGCTCTTTTAATTTCCGCAACACCGATAGTGGAATTGTGCATAAAAAACGAAATGTAATCCCAAACTACTTACAAAATATAATGATATAAACTTGGGTTATCATATAATCGGCCATAATCATATATCACACAGTTTAAAAGTTACGCATATAATAATCCCATACATTTGAGTCTGATAAATATTTTCCACTCATTATAATTACAGTGATTAACCAACTTATGACATCTTACAAACTAAAGGTCCTGAAAGTTCAGTGGCCACTTTGTGTAAACAATATTATTTTTTTTCTTTTTTACATTTCAAGCAAATGGTAAAATAAATATATATATAAACATATATATATATATATATATATATGTATATATATATATATATATATATATATATTTCTATATTATATATATATATATATATATTCTTAGGGTACCGCATCTCTCCTGGAGGAGTCCCTCCCCTCCCTATAGAAGGTAGTAGCCATTCAGAACTTCCCCACACCCTCGACCGTCAAAGCTCTGCAGAAATTCTTGGGCATGATCAACTATGATCACCGTTTATTGCCAGCCATTGCTGCCACTCTTGCTCCCCTCTATGCCTCCCAAAAGACCTAAAGTGGGGTCATCTTCAAGAAGCGGCCTTCTGCAATGCAAAGAAGGCCCTATCAACCACTACCGGTCTCACTTTCCCTATCCTACATGCCCCTCTCCTTCTCTCTACCGATGCCAGCGACGTCGCTATAAGTGCAGTACTCGAATAGGTGGTCAACGGATCGTCTTGCCCATTGGCCTTCTTCAGCAGAAAACTGTCCAAGGCAGAATTGGGTTATTCTAGCTTCGATCGCGAATTGTTGGCAGTGCACTAGGCTGTCCGTCAATTTCGCCATTTCCTAGAAGATACGCCCTTCGTCATTTGCACAGACCACATGCCTCTGGTGCACGCCTTCACTCAACAGTCTGATGCCTGGTCCGCCGTCAACGCCGACACCTCTCTGCTGTGGCTGAATACAATTGCACCCATCAAGAAACACTTTGGCTGCTGTTCAACTGGGATTGGATTACAACGCCTTGGCTGAAGCTCAACTACAGGATCCAGAGTATTAAGCATGTAGGACATCCTGCACATCCCTCCTTTGCGAAGACATCCCCCTCAACGACTCCAACACTACACTCCTCTGGGACGTCAGTATTGGTAGACAGCGACTTTGGATTCCTGCTCCCATGCGCTGACCGGTGTTTGATTTCATTCACAGCCTTTCACATCACTCGTGCCGTTCTACTGCACAGCTGCTGAAGATGAAGTTCATTCAGCACGGCATTTCTAAGGATGATAAGGATTGGGTCCACGCCTGTACTTCTTGCCAAACTTCCAAAGTACACCGACACACGAATTCAGGAGTGAGCACCTTTCCTCCACCTCAGTGTCGTTTCGCCCACATTCACATCGACGTTGTAGGTCCTCTACCCACATCACAATGACATCGTTACCTGTTTACCGTCATCGATCGCTCCACTCATTGGCCTGAAGGCCTTCCAATGGAAACTGCAACATTCACCTCATGTACATCTGCCATACTCTCAGGATGGATTGCTAGATTTGGAATCCCTGAGCATATTACTTTTGTCAGGGGTACCACTTTCACCTCTCAATTGTGGACATCATTAGCGAATCTCCTGGGCATCACCCTACTTCAGACAACTGCTTACAACCCCGCTGCCAATGGAATGGTTGAATGTTTACATCACACCCTCAAAGCAGCTGTGATGTCCTGCTGCAAGGATTCCAACTGGTTTATTCAGCTTCCCTGGGTCCTCCTGGGACTAAGGAACACTCCTAAAGACCCCCTCGATGTCTCGACAGCTGAAATGTTGTGTGGTGACCCGTTGGTTATCCCTGCCAAATTTTTTTCCTTCTGAAACCTCCTCCGACGATCTCCAGCGCATGCGTCACGTCGTGGAAAACTTACTCCATGCTGCGAAGCATCACCTACCGACAGACTTGCACTCAGCAACGCACGTCTTCTTATGCATGACACTAGCAAGCCACCACTAACACCCCCTAACACGGGCCCTTTCCTTGTGATCCGACGCTGTTCGTAAGCATTCTAACTAAACATTCGTGGCAAGGAAGATCGGGTCTCCATTGATCGTCTAAAACCTGCTAATCTCTTGCCAGATGACCTACCTACAGTTCGCCTCTCTAGATCAGGGCGCCCTATTTAACATGTACAGCATGTCATTTTTAAGGGGTAGCCATGTACCAACCGTGTGTCACACGATCTTACATAGTAATGACATTTAATTTTTTGGTATGTATTATGCTTGAATCTTTGTTCTTCCCTCGCTCTGATAAGAACCTGAAATAACACATCTGTTTTTCTCACCGGTAACTGTCAAATGGTGAGCTTTTTGGTTGAACATGAAATTGCCTGTTATGTTTTGTATGCCCTTTTTGCCTGGAGTTTAATTATATATAAACGAGTGTTATGTAATAAAGTTTACTCAGTTGCTTTCATCCTGCCTTTGAATCACAACCTTCTCTGGGCCCATCACAGTATCAGCTGTTCAGAACTGCCCCACGTCCCCAATCATGAAAGAACTACAAGAACTCTTGGGCACGATAAACTTTTATCTAATATTCTTGCCAGGCATCGATACCATTCCTGCCCCTTTCTACGCCTCCTTCCATGAAAAGCTTAAAGACTCTAACTAGTTCACTGCAGGACAAAGGCTTAAAACAGGACTTCCACTGTCTTCTGTTCGTTATTTTTATAGCAATAATTCTTTCTAGATCGTCAATCCATGATCTTCTCATAGTTGGAGTTTACTTTTTTATTTATATCACTTTATTCTGCTTTATTGAATTATATATATATATATATATATATACATATATATATATATATATATATGTATATATACATATATATATATATATATATATATTTTTATATATATATATATATATATACTATATATACATATATATGTATATATATATATATATATATACATATATTTATATATATATATTTATAAATAAATACACACATATATATATATATATATATGTTTGTGTGTGTGTGTATATATAAATATATATATATATATATATATAATATATATATATATATATATATATATATATATATATATATATATATATATATTATATATATATATATACATATATATATATATATATATATGTATATATACATATAAATGTGCATATATATACATATATATATATATATATATATACATATATTTATATATATATATATATATATATACACATATATGGAGAAGCCCAAATGAAGAAACAAAAATGAAATATTTTTTACTTTCACCCATAGAAGAATATTGATTATAGATGGAACAGTTTTAAACAAGTTAATGTCTCTCGACTTAAGCAAGATAAGATAACTACTCCCATCTATATGATTAAATGAAAGTAAGTAAAGAAGAAATAAACAGTAGTTCACACAGATTTGTATTGGGATCAGAAAATACAACGGTGGAAAATTTCATAAATAAGATCAAGGAAAACTATCAGAATTGACCAAAAACCAAATAACAAAACAACTGGAAACGAGGGTAAATTCCAAGGGAGATGATATGAAGAAAAATGAATCAAGACATTCGTAAGCAGAAATCAGATTAAAATTAAGGAATCCCTAAAGAAAGGTCTCAGCATCAAATTGATGAAAAGAAGATTTGGAATCGTGCTCCAACATATGTTTGATTTAAAGGAAGAAACTTAAAATATTATTAACAAAAGAGATGGAGTCATAAAAATTGCAGAGGATTTCTTTCCAATGCTATATAATAATGATATAATAAATAACATTACCAATAAAAATATGAAATACCCGAACCGGCACCAAAGCATGATTGAAGAAATTAAAATAAATGAAAATAGGAAATGAATTAGGAGAAGATTGCCTAAAATATATTTACTGAGAGATGGTGGAAATTTCATAGCAGTATAACTCGCTGAACCTTACACAAAATGTCTGCCAAATAGACGATACCTACCGCTGGAAAAGCCTTAATCTTTATAATAATTAGAAAAAGTAAATATAAAAGACATAAAAATTATCTTACAATAAGTTTGCTCCTCTCTGTAATATATAGAATATTCAAAAATATCTTATTAGGTAGAATCAAACAACTGAAAATATCAACCCGATTACCTAGTTGCTGGAAAAATCAAAAAATCCCCGTGTATGGCATTTATAGACTATGAGAAATCCTCGGATTCTGTCGAATCTTCGCAGTAATGAAAGTCCTTTAAAGACAAGGAATAAATGAATATCATATTAGAACACTTGAAGACATCTATACTGCAAGTGCAATGATCCTAAAGCTGCATAAAGATAGTGAGGCCATTCCAGTTACGAAGAGGAGTTAGATAGGAAGACAATATTCTCCTAAATTATTTATAGCATGCCTGGAAGAAGTTTTATAGAATTTAGATTGGGAAACTGTAAGAATTATTATTAATGGAAAATACCTTAATAACTTAATATATGCACATGACAATTCTGTTTAGGGTATTGTTTGAGGAAGATTTTAATAAAAAAATCAGAAACGTTAGACTGAGAATGAATATAAGTAAAATTAAGATAATATTCATTCAGAAGAAATAGAGACATTAAATGAAGGTTACCATATTTTGGATAACATCCCATAAAAAAATTAAGTTTGATATGTTGACCAACTGCTTCTAAGAAATCGATTAGTTTTGCTGGATAATAATTCTGTGCCAGATGTATATATACAGTGTATATATTATGATCGCTAATAGATGGGTATTAAGAATAACAGAGAGAGTCCATAGAGATTACAGAAGAAACGATGGAAGAACGAGATGACGTGATTGAAGAGCTAAGTAAGTTTCCTGGCATAGAAAGACTATATACACACGAGAGTTAAGGGACATATCTGAGGTCTTGGTCATAAAATGGACTAGTTACGGGTGATGAGCATACACACACACGCATATATATATATATATATATAAGTTGAAAATGGGAAAAGTTATTTTTTATTATCGCCCTAACTCTCAATTTCCGATTATCGGCTTAGAAATAAAAAACCAACATTCAAAATGAGAAAGACCATCAATCTCTCTGACAAAGTTCCAGATTTTTCTTCTGATGAAAGAAAACGACTTTTTCTTCGTTTGAAAAAATTAGCAAGATTCATTTTTCTTTGTTGCAAGTTTACTGGAAAATCTGGTAAGGACATAGTCACCCACTTTATGGACTTTTATTCGGAATGAGTGGCTCTCTCTCTCTCTCTCTCTCTCTCTCTCTCTCTCTCTCTCTCAGAGACTGAATAAATGCGTATATCTGCTTAAGAAAAAAATTGCACTAAGAAATTCATTGCTTTCATATAATGAATGGTCAATATAAATAAAAATTATGAATTCTCATATTCAATTTAAGGCCTTGATTGAATTTTGTTGGTCTATCAAGCCGTGGAATAAAAAGGAAAAAATAGCAAAGAGTAATAACATTATGATTAATAATAATAATAATAATAATAATAATAATAATAACAATAATAATAATGGTAGTAGTAATTGAATCACCATAACCCATTGTAATTATGTATCTATCAATATTCTGCGATATTTCTAATATAATATTAATCAATCATTTAGCAACAAACAAAGCTCCAATAACCATCATTATCTCATAATTTGTTTTCCATAAACATTCTATAATTTGGAAAACATATGTAAATGTGACTTCCATTTCAGTGGACAAAAGATTTTACTATCGTAGCGTATAAATGTGATTTGTTTTTGGTTTCTATTAGAAACCAAATCTTTTGAAATTCCGTGGAATTCCTGTTAATAAGTAGAAAGCGTCTTAATTTGACTTTTATAAACTACGTTGGTTATATTCTTCTACAATTTTCTAGTTGAAAAATCTCTAATATAAAATATATTTTTTTTTCGGGGGAAAGTATGAAAATAGGATAATCAGTCTTCATACAAAATAACGTATTTGGAAATATGGGAACATTAAAACTTCCATTTTTATTTTATTTAATTTTCTTTCTTTTTTCTTTTCAAGAAAAGTTTACTTGAAAACATATTAGCTCAAACATATATGATTTGAGGAATATTGATTTATCATTGAATTTCCGTTAAGGGAAACTATTCCCTTTCATTAAAAATAAAAATAGTTAATGCAGAATAATCAATTCTATATCAGGTGCTGATTGAAAAACAATTATTTACGCCAAGTTTTATTTCCTTCACAAGCAACGCCCCTCGATTTTCCTTTCCACTCCATGGGCTACCTGTGGTAGCCCAAGCAAAATACGTTGTCCTAGTACTTGGGCTACCTCTGGTAGCCCACCGAAAAGATCTTATTTATTCATAAACTGTTTCTATTAATTAAAGTTATTCGCTGTTTTAATCGTTGCTTCGTTTTCTGTGGTTCTTTAAGATTAATATTCCTTGTTTTCTTAGTTAATCCTCTCCCCCCTTTTCCCCCAAGATGAGTTAGAATTAATAAATAAAGGCAGACACTCGCGATATCCATTTCTCAGTGCGTTTGGCCTCGTTCAGCAGCAAGTACCGATTGTGATCGACTCCCGTCTCACCAAGGCCAATATTGGCCTTGCGTCTCACCAGCTAATTTTCGAGGTCATCGCTCTTCAAACACTTATCCTATATCATGGCTTCATCGAAAAAGTTTTTGCGAACTACGTCAAAAATTTTAGAATGTCTTGATATGTGTTCTTCAGAAGATGATTTTGTAGGCATCGACGACAATGAGGAAAATTGTGATGTTAGTTATAACAGGGTTTACATGGAGATGGAAAATAATGCTTCATCCGATTCCGATTCTGAGCACGCTGGCAGTGACTTTGACGAGAGGCTCTTTGTTTATTAATATATATTTATATACTATATATATATTATATATATATATATATATATATATATCATCAACTGACGAAACAAATAAGGGATAAACATAAAATCCTGTACTTTATAATTAACTTTTCTTTTTTCATCACCATCAAAATAAAAAGCATGAAAATACAAATAAGGCAGTTAGTTGCCTACTGCCGTATGCTGTTCATTTCCAGGAAGAGAGAAGATAGCAATCTCTACTGGATATTTAGCCAAACAAGAAGGCCTATGAATCTATTTCTAAAAAAAATAGTGTTATGTGTAAGAACCTACTGTTGTCCTTGTAAGAATATTATGAGTATGTCTGATTTTTATTTCTTGATAGAAAAGAATTTCAACAACAATTATAGCAATGTCAGATTTGACTAATATTGAAATAGTAAAATAGAATAATTACCGATAAATTTTATGGAATATAAAAGGCGAAAGGGAGCAGGAGAGGGAAAGGATAAGTCACCCACGAGAATGGTGGCTGGGATGACAGAATTGGTTGCCCTTTAAGGTCAAAAGTAATAATCCCCATTGGAATGTGTGTGCAAATCCTATAAATGCCGATTCTTCCTACGGCGTTTAGTTTTACAAGTAAAGGCATTTCTATTTGATGACGATGCCGTTTGTTTATCCGAAGTTTCATAGTCTCAACTCTAAGCTGTGTACTACGTTAACAATTTAGAAAATATTATAAGGTACACATTCCTAGAATGAACTGTCAGACTATCATTTACTGAAACACACACACACACGCCCTTATATATATATATATATATATATATACAGTATATATACAGTATATATACAGTATATATATATATATATATATATAAATCATTAGTTAGAAAAGACCAATAAGACTGCCAGTAATCTAATGCCGTAGCCTGTTCATTACCACGCACAAAGAGAGAGAGAGAGAGAGAGAGAGAGAGAGAGAGAGTGAGAGAGAGAGAGAATAATCTTCACTGTCAATACCTTGTGTGTAAAAACCTACAGTTTTTATTGTGAGAATATTATCAATATCTGGTTTTAATTTAATGATGAAAAGTGTGTTACAAAACAATCACACCAAATGTTTGATTTGACTAAAATTTAAACAGTAATATAAAATATTTGCCGATAATTCAGAAAAATGGAAACGACGAAAGGAACCATATGAAGAAAATGATAAGTCACCGAGGTGATTAGTGGCCTGGATTAGGAATAGTGATCCGTTCCAAGGCCGTCTCGGCCTGGACCTTTCTTGGGCGAAAGTGACCAATATAATCCACAGTGGAATTTATGTGGGATTATCCCATAATTGCTGCATCTTCTTTCAAGTGTTTTAGTCTACAAGTAAAGACATGTCTATTTGATGGCAATGTCGTTTGTTTATCTGACATTCTACAGTTAAAAAACTTTGTTGTATAAGGAGCAAATTGGGAAATATCACACGGTATACACATTCGTATAAGCAACCGTATACAACTGTTATATGATCTAACAGACATACAGACGTATATATATATATATATATATATGTATATATATATATATATATATATATATTCTATAGGCCTCCATATGTACATACGTACAGTATGTATATATTATGCATACATACAGTATATATATATATATATATATATACGGTATGTATATTTACTTATATAAAAATGTCTGTATATATTATGCATACATACAGTAGGCTATATATATATATATATATATATATGTATATATATATATATATATATATATAAATTTCTGTATATATTATGCATACATACAGTAGGCTATATATATAATGTATATATATATATATATATATATAAATATGTATATATATATATATATATATATATGTATATATATATATATGTGTGTGTGTGTGTGTGTGTGTGTGTGTAAGTGTGTGTGTGTGTGTCAGTGTGTGGGTATATGTGTTTGTGTTGCCATAAACCACAAACAACACAATGTACTGTGCTGTACGTAAATTCCTACTTGATAGGTAAACACTATTTTTTCTATATGGGTAGAAATCTGTCATCCTGTATGAAGGTGTCATACGATTATGAATACTGATAAAAGGTAGATGACATAGGTCATATTAGTAATTGCTAATATGTATATAAAAATATAATAAAAATCAGTAATTCTAATGCACGAGTATCACCGGTTTGACCCCCCCCCTCTCTCTCTCTCTCTCTCTCTCTCTCTCTCTCTCTCTCTCTCGTCGAAGAGATAGGTGGCTGGATTTGCTATAGTTATGTTTTGCATGGATGTTATGAATTCGGACACCGATTGTAAAATACCTCTGAATGTTCTAAAGTTGCCATATCGTTAGAAATATTCATGAAATCCTTTATTAGCTTCATTTAATGGTTAGTTTTTTATTTATTTCTATATCACCTTTACCTGATATACCATAATTTAATTAAACCTTCAACTATATCATATGTTTAAACAATTTTAAGTAATTTGTTTCTACTTTGGTAACTGGCAACCCATCCTTTGATATTTCTGAGAAGTGCGTTACCGACCTCGCTAGGAAATGAACGTCGCCAATTCACGCTTAGATATTTGGATTTCTTAACAAAATTGATTGAAACGTGAAAAAATAAACTCGCAATCAGTTTACTAAATCATCGAGATGGGCACTGATGCATAAGCTTTTTGCGTGAAGACTTTGTACGATAAAAAAATAAAAGGTAACCGTATTATTGGGGATTAATGACCGGGAAAATTCCTATTTCCGAATGTTTTTCTGAATTATAACACAAAGTTTCATCTTCCTGTGTGATAAGTATTTGTAGTACGTCTATTAAAAATGTAAAGTGAAAAAAAAGAACGATTTACCTTCCCAATGATACCATAAAAATTTATTGAATCGTACTAAATTGTTGATAATAAGAGATTTTCAAGGAGTCCATGCTCGGTTCATAGTCATTGTGATTCATTGAGCAGCACCACTTGGAGTAGCAGGTACTGTCTTTTCACCGGAGTAGAGATCTCCTGATGATCGGTAAGGGTTAAAGAATGGTAATAGAAAAACTTATATGGAACTTAATTTAATTTCCTCCTCTCTCGGCTAGAGAATCTGAATTCCTTCATAACTGATCAGGAGAGAGAGAGAGAGAGAGAGAGAGAGAGAGAGAGAGAGAGAGAGAGATAAAACGTTTGGATATAATAAGACAACAGAAAATAAATGCAGGGGATTAAACTTACACCACTGTTTTGGTGTGAAAGATTTTGGTTGTGAAGACCCAGTCTGATTTGTTATAAGCAATATTACTATGAAGAGGATCTTATAATTTCTTATTACTTTCTCTAAGATCCGAATGTAAGATTGTAAACTCGTATTCCTGAAAAGAAGAAAGTTACAAATCTAAAGCAATTTGTATTTCCACAACACAATTGAATTTGTAAAAAAAAAAAAAATGGAACCTTCACAGACTAAACCAGTATTTTTATATGTTGATCATGATAATAAAAAATGGGTTAATTTTTTAGTTGTATAATAATCAATAATTCTGAACACTTCTCAACTATTTTGGCACGATTGTTTTGTATGAAAATCTGTAAAGATCATTTAAAGTTCTAGAATCTTTGAAGCAATTATTTCCTATTTTTGACGAGAACACCTCATATTATAACTCACTTCTATATTTACAGTGAAAATATATATAACAAGATATTGTTGTACATTACGCTGGGTTATTTGGAGAGGATCTGCCAGGGACATTGCTACAAAAGTAAAACTATGAATGATGAAACAGTAAAAAAAAAAAAAAAAAAGTGGGGAGCAAGGTGCAGTGAATGTCAGCCTCTGAAAAATAACAAAAAAATATCGTAGATAACAACAGCAGTGAAGCGATACGATCTCTCGCGATCGGGAAAATCAGAAGTATAATATCTCTATGATATATTTGAAGGAAAGAAAAAAAAATGATGTAATAGTATTACCCAACTCTATAATATGGGAACAAAACTACACCAAACTTTCTC
>NC_090734.1:100011089-100021089 GCF_036898095.1 Palaemon carinicauda
ATCTTCACCATCGTAGCTAATTGGTAGTTTGTTACCTGGCATTCAATTAATGATAAATTTTGTACATTTTTACGTGTTTTTCATATTCAAATACGCCATATATATTTTTGATACATTAATGTCTGGATTCTCTTAACGACCTCGGGATCAGAGCCCCATGCGAAATCACACAAAGACAAGAGCTTGGCTCCGGCCGGGAATCGAACCCTGGTCGGCAAGCTTGTACAGACAGTGGACTAACCCACTTGGCCACGAAGAAAGATAAAAGTCAATGACAATTCTTCTGTACTTATACCTGTCGAATTCAGGTATTTTGTACTTAGAATTGAAATTAACCCATCTTCACCATCGTAGCTAATTGGTAGTTTGTTACTTGGCATTCAATTAATGATAAATTTTGCACATTTTTACGTGTTTTTCATATTCAAATAAGCCATATATTATTTTTGATCACATTAATGTCTGGATTCTCCTCACGACCTCGGGATCAGAGCCCCAGGCGAAATCACACAAAGACAAGAGCTTTGCTCCGCCGGGAATCAAACCCTGGTCGGCAAGCTTGTACAGACAGTGACTAACCCACTTGGCCACGAAGAAAGAATATAAGTCAATGACAATCTCTTCTGTACTTATACCTGTCGAATTCAGGTATTTTTGTACTTAGAATTGAAATCAACCCATCTTCACCATCGTAGCTAATTGGTTGTTTGTTACTTGGCATTCAATTAATGATAAATTTTTGCATATTTTTACGTGTTTTTCATATTCAAATAAGCCATATATATTTTTGATACATTAGTGTCTGGATTCTCTTAACGACCTTGGGATCAGAGCCCCAGGCGAAATCACACAAAGACAAGAGCTTTGCTCCGGCCGGGAATCGAACCCTGGTCGGCAAGCTTGTACAGGACAGTGACTAACCCACTTGGCCACGAAGAAAGATAAAAGTCAATGACAATTCTTCTGTACTTTATACCTGTCGAATTCAGGTATTTTGTACTTAGAATTGAAATCAACCCATCTTCACCATCGTAGCTAATTGGTAGTTTGTTACCTGGCATTCAATTAATGATAAATTTGTACATTTTTACGTGTTTTTCATATTCAAATAAGCCATATATATTTTTTGATACATTAATGTCTGGATTCTCTTAACGACCTCGGGATCAGAGCCCCAGGCGGAAATCACACAAAGACAAGAGCTTGGCTCCGGCCGGGAATCGAACCCTGTTCGGCAAGCATGTACAGACAGTGACTAACCCACTTGGCCACGAAGAAAGATAAAAGTCAATGACAATTCTTCTGTACTTATACCTGTCGAATTCAGGTATTTTGTACTTAGAATTGAAATCAATCCATTTTCACCATCGTAGCTAATTGGTAGTTTGTTACTTGGTATTCAATTAATGATAAATTTTGCACATTTTTACGTGTTTTTCATATTCAAAATAAGCCATATATAATTTTGATACATTAATGTCTGGATTCTCCTCACGACCTCGGGATCAGAGCCCCAGCGCGAAAATCACACAAAGACAAGAGCTTTGCTCCGGCCGGGAATCAAACCCTGGTCGGCAAGCTTGTACAGACAGTGACTAACCCACTTGGCCACGAAGAAAGATAAAAGTCATTGACAATTCTTCTGTACTTATACCTGTCGAATTCAGGTATTTTGTACTTTGAATTGAAATCAACCCATCTTCACCATCGTAGCTAATTGGTTGTTTGTTACTTGGCATTCAAATAATGATAAATTTTGCACATTTTTACGTGTTTTTCATATTCAAATAAGCCATATATATTTTTGATACATTAGTGTCTGGATTCTCTTAACGACCTTAGGATCAGAGCCCCAGGCGAAATCACACAAAGACAAGAGCTTGGCTCCGGCCGGGAATCGAACCCTGGTCGGCAAGTTTGTACAGACAGTGACTAACCCACTTGGCCACGAGGAAAGATAAAAGTCAATGACAATTCTTCTGTACTTATACCTGTCGAATTCAGGTATTTTGTACTTAGAATTGAAATAAACCCATTATCACCATCGTAGCTAATTTGTAGTTTGTTACTTGGCATTCAATTAATGATAAATTTTGCACATTTTTACGTGTTTTTCATATTCAAATAAGCCATATATATTTTTGATACATTAATGTCTGGATTCTCTTAACGACCTCGGGATCAGAGCCTCAGGCGAAATCACACAAAGACAAGAGCATGGCTCCGGCCTGGAATCGAACCCTGGTCGGCAAGCTTGTACAGACAGTGACTAACCCACTTGGCCACGAAGAAAGATAAAAGTCAATGACATTCTTCTGTACTTATACCTGTCGAATTCAGGTTTTTTGTACTTAGAATTGAAATCAACCCATCTTCACCACCGTAGCTAATTGGTAGTTTGTTACTTGGCATTCAATTAATGATGAATTTTGCACATTTTTACGTGTTTTTCATATTCAAATAAGCCATATATATTTTTGATACATTAATGTCTGGATTCTCCTCACGACCTCGGGATCAGAGCCCCAGGCGAAATCACACAAAGACAAGAGCTTTGCTCCGGCCGGGAATCAAACCCTGAGTCGGCAAGCTTGTACAGACAGTGACTAACCCACTTGGCCACGAAGAAAGATAAAAGTCATTGACAATTCTTCTGTACTTATACATGTCGAATTCAGGTATTTTTGTACGTAGAATTGAAATCAACCCATCTTCACCATCGTAGCTAATTGGTAGTTTGTTACTTGGCATTCAATTAATGATAAATTTTGCATATTTTTACGTGTTTTTCATATTCAAATAAGCCATATATATTTTTGATACATTAATGTCTGGATTCTCTTAACGACCTCGGGATCAGAGCCCCAGGCGAAATCACACAAAGACAAGAGCTTGGCTCCGGCCGGGAATCGAACCCTGGTCGGCAAGCTTGTACAGACAGTGACTAACCCACTTGGCCACGAAGAAAGATAAAAGTCAATGACAATTCTTCTGTACTTATACCTGTCGAATTCAGGTATTTTTGTACTTAGAATTGAAATTAACCCATCTTCACCATCGTAGCTAATTGGTAGTTTGTTACTTGGCATTCAATTAATGATAAATTTTGCACATTTTTACGTGTTTTTTCATATTCAAATAAGCCATATATATTTTTGATACATTAATGTCTGGATTCTCCTCACGAACCTCGGGATCAGAGCCCCAGGCGAAATCACACAAAGACAAGAGCTTTGCTCCGGCCGGGAATCAAACCCTGGTCGGCAAGCTTGTACAGACAGTGACTAAACCCACTTGGCCACGAAGAAAAGATATAAGTCAATGACAATTCTTCTGTACTTTATACCTGTCGAATTCAGGTATTTTTGTACTTAGAATTGAAATCAACCCATCTTCACCATCGTAGCTAATTGGTTGTTTGTTACTTGGCATTCAATTAATGATAAATTTTGCATATTTTTACGTGTTTTTCATATTCAAATAAGCCATATATATTTTTGATACATTAGTGTCTGGATTCTCTTAACGACCTTGGGATCAGAGCCCAGGCGAAATCACACAAAGACAAGAGGCTTGGCCTCCGGCCGAGGGAAATTGAACCCTGGTCGCAAGCTTGTACAGACAGTGACTAACCCACTTGGCCACGAAGAAAGATAAAAGTCAATGACAATTCTTCTGTACTTATACCTGTCGAATTCAGGTATTTTGTACTTAGAATTGAAATCAACCCATCTTCACCATCGTAGCTAATTGGTAGTTTGTTACCTGGCATTCAATTAATGATAAATTTTGTACATTTTTACGTGTTTTTCATATTCAAATAAGCCATATATATTTTTGATACATTAATGTCTGGATTCTCTTAACGACCTCGGGGATCAGAGCCCAGGGCGAAATCACACAAAGACAAGAGCTTGGCTCCGGCCGGGAATCGAACCCTGTTCGGCAAAGCATGTACAGACAGTGACCTAACCCACTTGGCCACGAAGAAAAAGATAAAAGTCACTGACAATTCTTCTGTACTTATACCTGTCGAATTCAGGTATTTTGTACTTAGAATTGAAATCAATCCATTTTCACCATCGTAGCTAATTGGTAGTTTGTTACTTGGTATTCAATTAATGATAAATTTTGCACATTTTTACGTGTTTTTCATATTCAAATAAGCCATATATATTTTTGATACATTAATGTCTGGATTCTCCTCACGACCTCGGGATCAGAGCCCCAGGCGAAATCACACAAAGACAAGAGCTTTGCTCCGGCCGGGAATCAAACCCTGGTCGGCAAGCTTGTACAGACAGTGACTAACCCACTTGGCCACGAAGAAAGATAAAAGTCATTGACAATTCTTCTGTACTTATACCTGTCGAATTCAGGTATTTTGTACTTAGAATTGAAATCACCCATCTTCACCATCGTAGCTAATTGGTTGTTGTTACTTGGCATTCAAATAATGATAAATTTTGCACATTTTTACGTGTTTTTCATATTCAAATAAGCCATATATATTTTTGATACATTAGTGTCTGGATTCTCTTAACGACCTTAGGATCAGAGCCCCAGGCGAAATCAACACAAAGACAAGAGCTTGGCTCCGGCCGGGAATCGAACCCTGGTCGGCAAGTTTGTACAGACAGTGACTAACCCACTTGGCCACGAGGAAAGATAAAAGTCAATGACAATTCTTCTGTACTTATACCTGTCGAATTCAGGTATTTTGTACTTAGAATTGAAATAAACCCATTATCACCATCGTAGCTAATTTGTAGTTTTGTTACTTGGCATTCAATTAATGATAAATTTTGCACATTTTTACGTGTTTTTTCATATTCAAATAAGCCATATATATTTTTGATACATTAATGTCTGGATTCTCTTAACGACCTCGGGATCAGAGCCTGAGGCGAAATCACACAAAGGACAAGAGCATGGCTCCGGCCTGGAATCGAACCCTGGTCGGCAAGCTTGTACAGACAGTGACTAACCCACTTGGCCACGAAGAAAGATAAAAGTCAATGACAATTCTTCTGTACTTATACCTGTCGAATTCAGGTATTTTGTACTTAGAATTGAAATCAACCCATCTTCACCACCGTAGCTAATTGGTAGTTTGTTACTTGGCATTCAATTAATGATGAATTTTGCACATTTTACGTGTTTTTCATATTCAAAATAAGCCATATATATTTTTGATACATTAATGTCTGGATTCTCCTCACGACCTCGGGATCAGAGCCCCAGGCGAAATCACACAAAGACAAGAGCTTTGCTCCGGCCGGGAATCAAACCCTGGTCGGCAAGCTTGTACAGACAGTGACTAACCCACTTGGCCACGAAGAAAGATAAAAGTCATTTACAATTCTTCTGTACTTATACATGTCGAATTCAGGTATTTTGTACTTAGAATTGAAATCAACCCATCTTCACCATCGTAGCTAATTGGTTGTTTGTTACTTGGCATTCAATAATGATAAATTTTTGCACATTTTTACGTGTTTATTCATATTCAAATAAGCCATATATATTTTTGATACATTAGTGTCTGGATTCTCTTAACGACCTTAGGATCAGAGCCCCAGGCGAAATCACACAAAGACAAGAGCTTGGCTCCGGCCGGGAATCGAACCCCTGGTCGGCAAGTTTGTACAGACAGTGACTAACCCACTTGGCCACGAGGAAAGATAAAAGTCAATGACAATTCTTCTGTACTTATACCTGTCGAATTCAGGTATTTTGTACTTAGAATTAAAAATAAACCCATTTTCACCATCGTAGCTAATTTGTAGTTTGTTACTTGGCATTCAATTAATGATAAATTTTGCACATTTTTACGTGTTTTTCATATTCAAATAAGCCATATATATTTTTGATACATTAATGTCTGGATTCTCTTAACGACCTCGGGATCAGAGCCTCAGGCGAAATCACACAAAGACAAGAGCATGGCTCCGGCCTGGAATCGAAACCCTGGTCGGCCAAGCTTGTACAGACAGTGACTAACCCACTTGGCCACGAAGAAAGATAAAAGTCAATGACAATTCTTCTGTACTTATACCTGTCGAATTCAGGTATTTTGTACTTAGAATTGAAATCAACCCATCTTCACCACCCGTAGCTAATTGGTAGTTTGTTACTTGGCATTCAATTAATGATGAATTTGCACATTTTTACGTGTTTTTCATATTCAAATAAGCCATATATATTTTTGATACATTAATGTCTGGATTTTCTTAACGACCTCGAGATCAGAGCCCCAGGCGAAATCACACAAGACAAGAGCTTGGCTCCGGCCAGGAATCGAACCCTGGTCGGCAAGCTTGTACAGACAGTGACTAACCCACTTGGCCACGAAGAAAGATAAAGTCAATGACAATTCTTCCGTACTTATACATGTCGAATTCAGGCATTTTGTACTTAGAATTGAAATCAAACCCATCTTCACCATCGTAGCTAATTGGTAGTTTGTTACTTGGCATTCAATTAATGATAAAATTTTGCACATTTTTACGTGGTTTTTCATATTCAAATAAGCCATATATATTTTTGATACATAAATGTGTGGATTCTCTTAACGACCTCGGGATCAGAGCCCCAGGCGAAATCACACAAAGACAAGAGCTTGGCTCCGGCCGGGAATCGAACCCTGGTCGGCAAGCTTGTACAGACAGTGACTAACCCACTTGAGCCACGAAGAAAGATAAAAGTCAATGACAATTCTTCTGTACTTATAACCTATCGAATTCAGGTATTTTGTACTTAGAATTGAAATCAACCCATCTTCACCATCGTAGCTAATTGGTAGTTTGTTACTTGGCATTCAATTAATGATAAATTTTGCACATTTTTAGGTGTTTTTCATATTCAAATAAGCCCATATATATTTTTGATATATTAATGTCTGGATTCTCTCTAACGACCTTGGATCAGAGCCCCCAGGCAAAATCACACAAAGACAAGAGCTTGGCTTCGGCCGGGAATTGAACCCTGGTCGGCAAGCTTGTACAGACAGTGACTAACCCACTTAGCCACGAAGAAAGATAAAAGTCAATGACAATTCTTCTGTACTTATACCTGTCGAATTCAGGTATTTTGTACGTAGAATTAAAATTAACCCATCTTCACCATCGTAGCTAATTGGTAGTTTGTTACTTGGCATTCAATTAATGATGAATTTTGCACATTTTTACGTGTTTTTCATATTCAAAATAAGCCATATATATTTTTGATACATTAATGTCTGGATTCTCTTAACGACCTCGGAGATCAGAGCCCCAGGCGAAATCACAAAAAGACAAGAGCTTGGCTCCGGCCAGGAATCGAACCCTGGTCGGCAAGCTTGTACAGACAGTGACTAACCCACTTGGCCACGAAGAAAGATAAAAGTCAATGACAATTCTTCCGTACTTATACATGTCGAATTCAGGCATTTTGTACTTAGAATTGAAATCAACCCATCTTCACCATCGTAGCTAATTGGTAGTTTGTTACTTGGCATTCAATTAATGATAAATTTTGTACATTTTTTACGTGTTTTTCATATTCAAATAAGCCATATATATTTTTGATACATAAATGTGTGGATTCTCTTAACGACCTCGGGATCAGAGCCCCAGGCGAAAATCACACAAACACAAGAGCTTGGCTCCGGCCGGGAATCGAACCCAGGTCGGCAAGCTTGTACAGACAGTGACTAACCCACTTGGCCACGAAGAGAGATAAAAGTCAATGACAATTCTTCTGTACTTATACCTATCGAATTCAGGTATTTTGTACTTAGAATTGAAATCAACCCATCTTCACCATCGTAGCTAATTGGTAGTTTGTTACTTGGCATTCAATTAATGATAAATTTTGCACATTTTTAGGTGTTTTTCATATTCAAATAAGCCATATATATTTTTGATATATTAATGTCTGGATCTCTCTTAACGGACCTCGGGATCAGAGCCCCAGGCGAAATCACACAAAGACAAGAGCTTGGCTCCGGCCGGGAATCGAACCCTGGTCGGCAAGCTTGTACAGACAGTGACTAACCCACTTGGCCACGAAGAAAGATAAAAGTCAATGACAATTCTTCTGTACTTATACCTGTCGAATTCAGGTATTTTGTACTTAGAATTGAAATCAACCCATCTTCACCAATGTAGCTAATTGGTAGTTTGTTACTTGGCATTCAATTAATGATAAATTTTGCACATTTTTACGTGTTTTTCATAATTCAATTAAGCCATATATATTTTTGATACATTAATGTCTGGATTCTCTTAACGACCTCGGGATCAGAGCCCCAGGCAAAATCACATAAAGACAAGAGCTTTGCTCCGGCCGGGAATCGAACCCTGGTCGGCAAGCTTGTACAGACAGTGACTAACCCACTTGGCCACGAAGAAAGATAAAAAGTCAATGACAATTTCTTCTGTACTTATACCTGTCGAATTCAGGTATTTTGTACTTAGAATTAAAATTAACCCATCTTCACCATCGTAGCTAATTGGTAGTTTGTTACTTGGCATTCAATTAATGATAAATTTACACATTTTTACGTGTTTTTTCATATTCAAATAAGCCATATATATTTTTGATACATTAATGTCTGGATTCTCTTAACGACCTCGGGATCAGAGCCCCAGGCGAAATCACACAAAGACAAGAGCTTGGCTCCGGCCGGGAATTGAACCCTGGTCGGCAAGCTTGTACAGACAGTGACTAACCCACTTGGCCACGAAGAAAGATAAAAGTCAATGACAATTCTTCTGTACTTATACCTGTCGAATTCAGGTATTTTGTACGTAGAATTGAAATCAACCCATCTTCACCATCGTAGCTAATTGGTAGTTTGTTACTTGGCATTCAATTAATGATAAATTTTGCACATTTTTACGTGTTTTTCATATTCAAATAAGCCATATATATTTTTGATACATTAATGTCTGGATTCTCTTAACGACCTCGGGATCAGAGCCCCAGGCGAAATCACACAAAGACAAGAGCTTGGCTCCGGCCGGGAATCGAACCTGGTCGGCAAGCATGTACATACAGTGACTAACCCACTTGGCCACGAAGAAAGATAAAAGTCAATGACAATTCTTCTGTACTTATACCTGTCGAATTCAGGTATTTTGTACTTAGAATTGAAATCAACCCATCTTCACCATCGTAGCTAATTGGTAGGTTTGTTTACTTGGCATTCAATTAATGATAAATTTTGCACATTTTTACGTGTTTTTCATATTCAAATAAGCCATATATATTTTTGATACATTAATGTCTGGATCCTCCTCAAGACCTCGGGATCAGAGCCCCAGGCGAAATCACACAAAGACAAGAGCTTTGCTCCGGCCGGGAATCACACCCTGGTCGGCAAGCTTGTACAGACAGTGACTAACCCACTTGGCCACGAAAAAAGATAAAAGTCAATGACAATTCTTCTGTACTTATACCTGTCGAATTCAGGTATTTTGTACTTAGAATTGAAATCAACCCATCTTCACCATCGTAGCTAATTGGTTGTTTGTTACTTGGCATTCAATTAATGATAAATTTTGCACATTTTTACGTGTTTTTCATATTCAAATAAGCCATATATATTTTTGATACATTAGTGTCTGGATTCTCTTAACGACCTTGGGATCAGAGCCCCAGGCGAAATCACACAGAGACAAGAGCTTGGCTCCGGCCGGGAATCGAACCCTGGTCGGCAAGCTTGTACAGACAGTGACTAACCCACTTGGCCACTAAGAAAGATAAAAGTCAATGACAATTCTTCTGTACTTATACCTGTCGAATTCAGGTATTTTGTACTTAGAATTGAAATCAACCCATTTTCACCATCGTAGCTAATTGGTAGTTTGTTACTTGGCATTCAATTAATGATAAATTTTGCACATTTTTACGTGTTTTTCATATTCAAATAAGCCATATATATTTTTGATACATTAATGTCTGGATTCTCCTCATGACCTCGGGATCAGAGCCCCAGGCGAAATCACACAAAGAC
>NC_090734.1:100036089-100051089 GCF_036898095.1 Palaemon carinicauda
AAAATAAAGTACAATAGAAAAATAGAAAACTAAAACCAAATATTTTTTGTATAATAGTAACAATGAATTAGATCCTTCACCTGAAAACCAATCAAAATAATTAAAAGGGGGGAGAGAGAGAAATAAGATATAACAGCAAGCCAGAGTGTACCCCTAAGCAAGAGAATTCTAATACAATACAGTGGAAAGCATTGGTACAGAGGCTACGATACCACCCAAAACCCGAGGACAATGGTTTGAGAGATATATATATATATATATATATATATATATATATATATATATATATATATATATATATATATATATATATATATATATATATATATATATATATATATATATATATATATATATATCACTGGAGGTTAGCCTCAGAGAAAAAAGTATTTGTTGAAACTAAAACTTTTTCAACTATGTTGGCTTCATACAGAGATTTCTCCTTTCTCTTTTCTACTAAATAAATTTCATTATAACTTCTTCCACAATATTTATCTGACTTTGCCTGGATTATCCATTTTATTTCTTCAAAGTTACTTAAAAAGCACACAGATTTTTCATACATTTAATGTTTTTCAGTCTATTTAAAAAATCTCGGATGAAATTATTTTCACCTAGATTAATCTATATCTAGGTCTTCGTATTTCCTCTTTTCTCATAGTTTCAGTTCTTCTTCTTACACATATCCTTTAAAAAAAGGAAGCATTCTTCTTTGCATTCTCAACTTTAATTTCTGTTATTCGTATTCAATTTAAAACAATAGCTTGCAGAAATAATATTTTCATACATAGTATTTGGATGTTCTTCCAGGTTAGAAAAAACCAGAGTGTGCCCACCACTCAAGTCCTTTCTGAAGCCACTACCAACATGATTATTCATGCTACTATTTGGGTTACTAGATTGGGTTTTAAAGGGATTATTCGACTTAGAAGACAAATTACTATTATTATTAGGGTATGAGGACGAGAAGTTACCTGACCCAGCCCGATGGGTCAGGACAAACTCATCACCTACCTGAGCCGCCTTTGACAAAGTTAAAATTTTAGTGTCCTCCAGATGAACCCTCAATTCTTTACTACACACCTTCTTAAACTCCTCCAGTACCATCAGTTCCCTCAAGGAAGAGAAGGAAGCAACTTGACGACTTTTCAGCCAGTTGTCAAACTGCTCCTCCTTGAGACAAGCGTACTCAACATAAGACATAGAATTGGACTTGCCAGTGGTTCGGAATCTCTGGCGATAGGCCTTAGGGACCAAATCATAGGCCCTGAGAACCAAAGCCTTTACTATGTCATAATCTCTGGCAAGGCCCTCTTCCAATGCATTATATACCCGGATTGCCTTGCCCGCCAATCTACATTGTATGAGTACCGTCCACATTTCTGTGGGCCAAGACAACCGGGTAGCAACCCTCTCAAAAGCTTTAAAAAATTCTGGTACGCTCCCTTCATAAAAACTGGAATTAACTTAAGTGCACCCGAAATATTAAATTTGTCTGATGATGAGCTGTAGGGAGAACTAACATGATTAGGGGACCCTTGCACCTTGGCCAACTCAAGGTTAAGCTTGAGCAACTCAATCTCATGTTTCCGGGCCCTCTCGTTCTCCTCAAACTGCAGCTTCAATAACTCAATTCTCTTACAAATTACATGGAACTCCTCCTGCCCCATTACATGAGCAGAAGGTGTTACATGGTTGGGAACAGCCTCCTCAGCTAAAAAGGGGTTAGTTGAAATATTAACATTTTTAACATCCCTGGCCGGAGAAGGAAAATTGGCCGGACCTTCATACATAACCTTTACGGCAGGGATATCAGCGAACAGGGACAAACCAGGATTTATGCTCACATCATCGACTATGGATCCTTCTTGGTCCGACCCAAAATCAGTGCCACTCTCAAAATCACTAGCTAGGCCGCTAGCTGCCTCATTACCCTCAGCCAAATCTTGGGACACTTTTTCCTTAACCAGTTTTAACAAATTGGCCCGAGTGTCAGAGGACTTATGAGGGATCCCCAACCACCGGGCACACTGTACCAAATAAGCCCTTGTCAAAACTCCTAAATATTTTAAACAGTCAGCCGAACCCAAGAATTCCGACGGGTCAAAAGTAAAATCCTTCATTTTAATGAAAATAATATCCTATGGGGAAGGAAAGCAACTAAACCAAAAATCAAATATCAACAATAAATACTGTCACATCAATCCAGAGCTGAACTGCTCCCCCAAACACCGAGTACACCTGCGTACGATCCTGTCACGGTCGCCACTTGTTACGACCCGTGTAGGCCGTAGTTCTGGTTCTTTAAACTTTGATTTTTTAAAGGAATCGTAGGCAGTACATTATTTATGTAACACGGTGAACTGAGGGAAGACAGAACAAAAACACTGGAAAAATCTAACAATATTTATTACAATACACTTAAATAAATTCAACCTTGCACCAGGAGTAACAAAAAGCTCCTAAGACAAACAACAATGATTAAACAAAAATGACCTGGAGGACTAATATACAGAGTCCTCTAAATACACAAGGTTGACCTATATCTAATAATCTTAACCCTAACAAAGAAAAACTAAACAGATCAAAAGTATGGCTCATATATTAAGCCGGGCCCACAAATATCAACAAACCACTACCCTATTACTAAACATATAGGAATAAGGAAGACAGGAGAAATGAAAAGGCAGAAAAACCTTAAAATTACCTACCTACACACACAAACATTAAAGGCTAAACCAAATACCCAATTATAAAACATAACACAAGGCAGCATACAAATACACATACCACATTAAGTTAAAGGCATAAATACTAATACATTCACATAAAAGAATTATGCTGAGTCATAATTTATAGATATATGTACATATCTCAACACTGTATTACCTATCCGTGGAAATACTTATAACTGTACTTATCCATACATGGATTAGATGACAGATAGGGGACGAACGATCATCAGCATCAGAGGAAGTATCATTAACATCAGGAAAACGGGCTGGGCATATCCGTAACGATAATAAAAAGATCGTAACTTTACCTGGGTAATGCCTCCCTACGTTCCTCCTCACGGACCCTTGGTCCACAGACGAGCAGCGTAACTGATGTGATGACGCTCTTGGATCACGGCAATAGTACCTCCAACAGTGCCGGGACGGAACGACGGCACCGTCTTCCCGCAGAATCCTCAGGCGGGGAAAACAACGTCAAGCGAAGGTCGCAAGTGACACATACACCTGCAGGACGTAACAAGCGAGGTGGCTATCGCAGGTGACAAAACCCCTGCATACGTAGTCCGTGATCCAAAGAAGTGTACAATTTACCGCGGGTGGCTCAAAGACACCAGCGAAATAATCCTCCAAAGGCACAATTCCTTATGAGGGAATAAAAGAGGCGTCTACCAATGGCTGCTGAATTATGATATACGTGTGTGATCAATGCACGGTCCGAACTGAACATTCCAGGCAGCAGTAGTCTCGTCCACGGCTCTCACTAAACACCAAACACTCGGAAAGATAAATAAACAAAAGAGTTAATGGCAATTCACTAATTAACGACGAGGAGGAGCGAAGGTTATCACCGAACTCTTATGAAAAGGGCAGTTAACTTTTACTCCTGCCGAAGACCGAATTTATTTATAAACAATTAAATAACCTACTTTAACATAACACCTTCCTCCCCCAAGAAAAATAATTTTCATTCACGAAATGCAAAGTTTTTCTTTTAATGATAAGCCACAAGGCTGGACAAAACATCAGAAAATGCAGGGCCACAAAAATAAAGAAAATTCAGGGAAAACACTAAAGCTACTACAAACCACTGATAAGATAAAATATCTTAAACCAAAACAAAACAAAGTCTTAAACGTAGTATCTACAGTAATAAACCAAGCACAAGGTAAAAACATCTTAAACCTAAGCAAAAGGACAAGAACATAGCAAGTTTTAAATACGTCATCAAACATTTGGACACATTCAATCCTATACCTGTCAACAATAAACTTTAGTAGGCACACAGAGAGAAAAAAAAATACGATATAGAATTATCCACACCAACCTAGGTCCTGGAACAATTTACAAGAGTATAAACCTTATACCTGAGCTCAATATATACATACCTCGAAACATGGATGTAACCTCAACACATGCAACCAGGCGAACCGAGAGGGTCCCAAAAAAAAAACCAAAGGGAGAGATCAAAATTTAGACACGTGAGAGAGCATCCGGGATGCAATTATCCACCCCTTTAATGTGTTTTATAATTAAATTGAACTCTTGTAGCTGAAGGGCCCAACGCAGAATCCTCTGATTTGATCCCTTCATACGTTCAATGAATACCAACGGATTATGGTCGGTCCAAATTTCTATAGGGAATGAAAAGTTAGTTACATAAGGTTTAAAATGTACCAATGTCCGCACCAATGCCAGAGCCTCTTTCTCAATGGTGGAGTACTTTCTTTCCGCCTCTAGTAACTTACGGCTGTAGTAAGATACGGGGCGTACTTCACCATCATCACTCCTTTGAAAGAGGACTCCCCCAATTCCTACGTCACTGGCATCCACGGCTATGATGAATGGCTTCTGAAAATTGGGAGAAACCAATATTGGATTAGACACGAGTAACATCTTAAGTTTTAAAAATGCTTCTTCGCATCGAGAAGACCAAATAAATTTCTGCCCTTTTTTTCAATAAATTAGTTAGAGGCTGTGCGAGGTCAGAGAAGTTTCGGACAAACCTACGGTAATATCCCAACATACCCAGCACCTTACGAACCTCTCTGACATTACACGGTCTCTTCAAAGCAACTATGGCCTCGAGATTGGCTTGCTTAGGAGCAACTTTACCCAAGCCAATCTCGTGACCCAAATAACTAACCTTAGCTTTCCCAAAGTTACATTTACCCAGATTCACAACAAGACCGGCGGCCCTAAGTGCCTCAAAAACTTTTCTTAATCTTACCAGGTGGGTCCGCCAGTCGTTGCTGTGTACCACCAAGTCATCTATATAGATTTCTGTACCTTCCAGGCCACAAATTACCCTGTTCATCAGACGCTGGAAAGTACAGGCAGCGTTCTTCATCCCAAAGGGCATTACTTTGCACTCGTAAAGACCTGAGGGCGTCACAAATGCTGAAATTTCACAGGCATGGCCAGATAGGGGGACCTGCCAATATCCCTTTAACAGATCCAATTTTGTAATAAACCTAGCAGGACCTATCAGGTCCAGACAATCCTCAATACGGGGAAGAGGAAAGGAATCATTTTTAGTAACCGAGTTTACCCTCCTATAGTCAACACACATACAATATTTACCATCAGGCTTCTTCACTAAGACTATAGGGGAACTCCATGGACTTACTGATGGTTGTATGAGATTGTGCTCCAGCATGTATTTAATTTCGTCTTCAACAATGGCACGCTTCTCTGGACTGAGGCGATACGGGCTTTGCTTAACCGGAGAAGCGTCCCCAACATCAACATCATGCTGGAGCAACCTCGTCCTTCCTGGAGAGTCCTGAAACAAGTCAGAAAATTCCATAATTAGGTTTAGTATATCTTGTTTCTGAGGTGCCTCCAGATGCTCTAACCCCTCTTTTAATACACCTAAATTTTGCAAGTTATTACCTAGAGCATCTGAAGGCACCTGGTCCAAAACATCTTCCAAGTTTTCCTCAACAGGTGTAACCACACTCATAACTGGCTCAAAAACAATGGCCAACGGATCCCGTCTATCAGAAGAGTAAGATTTCAACCTGTTTATGTGGAAAATTTTACATTTACGACTAGTTCCAGGGGCTTCAACTTCATAATTGATCTCGGACAACTTTCTCAACACCTTCCAGGGGCCCTTGTACCTGGGTTCAAGGAAGTTGTCTGGATCTGTGCTTAAAACTAATACTAAGTCCCCGGACTCAAATGAGCGTACCTTACACTTCTGATCAAATTTGGTTTTCATTGTAGCTTGGGAAGCAGACAAATTATCTTTGGCATACTTCCAAGCTACGGCTAACTTGGACTTAAGTTCACTAACAACTTCTCCCACCATACGCTCTCCTCTCTGATTTACTTCGAGCAATTCATGGAAGATTTCCAAAGGTCCTCGAACCTTGTGCCCAAATATTAATTCAAAGGGAGCAACGCCAGTAGAAGAATTGGGAAAATTCCTTATGGCAAAGAGAGCAAAGGGAAGCCCTTTATCCCAATCCTCTCCTTGCTCATAACAATATTTCTTTAATATACACTTAAGGGTCTGGTGAAATCTTTCCACCACACGCTGACTCTCAGGATGGTAGGGTACACTGGTAATGTGCTGAATGGCCAGTTCAGCACACTTACTCTTAAATACCCTGCTTGTAAAATTCGAGCCGCAATCTGACTGAATTTTACGAGGCAGTCCATACCTGGAGAAAAACTCCACTAATTTGTCAAACACAGCTTTTGAGGTTATTTTCTTCATTGGAAAGGACTCAGGAAAACGTGATGCTCTATCCATTTTGGTCAGGAGATGCGTAAACCCTAACTTTGTCCTAGGCAGAGGTCCTACCACATCAATTACCAATTCTGCAAAGGGTTCTCCAATTGAAGGAATTGGGTTAAGAGGAGCCTTGGGAATAGGTTGATTGGGTTTACCCATCACCTGACACACTTCACAAGTTCTTACAAATTTCTTCACCGAAGACTTCATTCCTGGCCACCAAAAACATTTACTCAACCTACAAAAAGTTTTACTTAAGCCTAAGTGGCCAGAAAAGGAGTCCTCATGTGCAAGGCTTAACACAGCCTCCCTAAACTTGGTAGGTACGCCAATTTGTCTTAAACAATTAGTCACATTTAGTTGATGAGTTGGGGGACGACTGACCCTATACAACAATCCTTTCAAAACCACAAACCTGGGCCTGGTCAAATCGTCAGTATTACCTAACTCAAATGAAAATTCATCTTTTTGAGCCTGTATGAAAGAGAGACGGTCACAATCGGATTTCAATAATTTAAAAACTTCAAAACTAGAACTACTGCTACTACTAATACCTTCTACTAGCCCGGGCTTCTCTACCTCTACTTCTAAATTACTTAAATCTAGGTCATCATTATCAGCTTCTGCTGCAAGCTTAGCAGAGGCTCGAGTAGTTATTGCCACAGGGCAAGCCGTGACCGAAACAATAGGAAATAATTCCTGCCCCTCTGCACTCAACATATCATTCCCAAGGATTCTGTCTATTCCTGGTATCGGCAGGCTCTCAACTACCGCCAGCTCAGTAACCTTATGATACCCTGGGAAGGACAGCTCCACCCTTACTAAAGGAGCAGATACCACTGTATCGGGAAATCCTCCCAGGACCACATATTCTCCCGTATAGGGAACTAAGTTAGACAAGGACCCTGCCAACACCAAAGATCTAGCGGAGCCTGTGTCCCTCAAGAATTTAACATAAAGTGTAGAGGTCTCACATTTCAATTTTCCTGGGTAGACATATTTGTTGAATGGTCATAAATTACCAGTGGACTCACACAATACAGGTTTTACTTTATCTACATCTGGTTCACTACTAACCTGGGGATCAACAGTTTTACCATTCTTACTCTCTGAAATAGAATTATTTGAAATTAGTGAGATTGGCGTAGGCTGATTAACATTATTTTGACTCTTATTTTGATTCTTTTGGAGGTAGCGGCTCCTGGCTCTACATTCAGCTTGTCGATGCCCTGGCTTGTTACACCAAAAGAAATTACCTCTAATTTGATTAGTTTTACCCGAATTGCCACGGTTAGAAAAAACCAGAGTGTGCCCACCACTCAAGTCCTTTCTGAAGCCACTACCAACATGATTACTCATGCTACTATTTGGGGTACTAGATTGGGTTTTGAAGGGATTATTCGACTTAGAAGACAAATTACTATTATTATTAGGGTATGAGGACGAGAAGTTACCTGACCCAGCCCGATGGGTCAGGACAAACTCATCACCTACCTGAGCCGCCTTTGACAAAGTTAAAATTTTAGTGTCCTCCAGATGAACCCTCAATTCTTTACTACACACCTTCTTAAACTCCTCCAGTACCATCAGTTCCCTCAAGGAAGAGAAGGAAGCAACTTGACGACTTTTCAGCCAGTTGTCAAACTGCTCCTCCTTGAGACGAGCGTACTCAACATAAGACATAGAATTGGGCTTGCCAGTGGTTCGGAATCTCTGGCGATAGGCCTCAGGGACCAAATCATAGGCCCTGAGAACCAAAGCCTTTACTTTGTCATAATCTCTGGCAAGGCCCTCTTCCAATGCATCATATACCCGGATTGCCTTGCCCGCCAATCTACATTGTATGAGTACCGTCCACATTTCTGTGGGCCAAGACAACCGGGTAGCAACCCTCTCAAAAGCTTTAAAAAATTCTGGTACGCTCCCTTCATCAAAAACTGGAATTAACTTAAGTGCACCCGAAATATTAAATTTGTCTGATGATGAGCTGTAGGGAGAACTAACATGATTAGGGGACCCTTGCACCTTGGCCAACTCAAGGTTAAGCTTGAGCAACTCAATCTCATGTTTCCGGGCCCTCTCGTTCTCCTCAAACTGCAGCTTCAATAACTCAATTCTCTTACAAATTACATGGAACTCCTCCTGCCCCATTACATGAGCAGAAGGTGTTACATGGTTGGGAACAGCCTCCTCAGCTAAAAAGGGGTTAGTTGAAATATTGACATTTTTAACATCCCTGGCCGGAGTAGGAAAATTGGCCGGACCTTCATACATAACCTTTACGGCAGGGGAATCAGCGAACAGGGACAAACCAGGATTTATGCTCACATCATCGACTATGGATCCTTCTTGGTCCGACCCAAAATCAGTGCCACTCTCAAAATCACTAGCTAGGCCGCTAGCTGCCTCATTACCCTCAGCCAAATCTTGGGACACATTTTCCTTAACCAGTTTTAACAAATTGGCCCGAGTGTCAGAGGACTTATGAGGGATCCCCAACCACCGGGCACACTATACCAAATAAGCCCTTGTCAAAACTCCTAAATATTTTAAACAGTCAGCCGAACCCAAGAATTCCGACGGGTCAAAAGTAAAGTCCTTCATTTTAATGAAAATAATATCCTATGGGGAAGGAAAGCAACTAAACCAAAAATCAAATATCAACAATAAATACTGTCACATCAATCCAGAGCTGAACTGCTCCCCCAAACACCGAGTACACCTGCGTACGATCCTGTCACGGTCGCCACTTGTTACGACCCGTGTAGGCCGTAGTTCTGGTCTTTAAACTTTGATTTTTTAAAGGAATCGTAGGCAGTACATTATTTATGTAACACGGTGAACTGAGGGAAGACAGAACAAAAACACTGGAAAAATCTAACAATATTTATTACAATACACTTAAATAAATTCAACCTTGCACCAGGAGTAACAAAAAGCTCCTAAGACAAACAACAATGATTAAACAAAAATGACCTGGAGGACTAATATACAGAGTCCTCTAAATACACAAGGTTGACCTATATCTAATAATCTTAACCCTAACAAAGAAAAACTAAACAGATCAAAAGTATGGCTCATATATTAAGCCGGGCCCACAAATATCAACAAACCACTACCCTATTACTAAACATATAGGAATAAGGAAGACAGGAGAAATGAAAAGGCAGAAAAACCTTAAAATTACCTACCTACACACACAAACATTAAAGGCTAAACCAAATACCCAATTATAAAACATAACACAAGGCAGCATACAAATACACATACCACATTAAGTTAAAGGCATAAATACTAATACATTCACATAAAAGAATTATGCTGAGTCATAATTTATAGATATATGTACATATCTCAACACTGTATTACCTATCCGTGGAAATACTTATAACTGTACTTATCCATACATGGATTAGATGACAGATAGGGGACGAACGATCATCAGCATCAGAGGAAGTATCATTAACATCAGGAAAACGGGCTGGGCATATCCGTAACGATAATAAAAAGATCGTAACTTTACCTGGGTAATGCCTCCCTACGTTCCTCCTCACGGACCCTTGGTCCACAGACGAGCAGCGTAACTGATGTGATGACGCTCTTGGATCACGGCAATAGTACCTCCAACAGTGCCGGGACGGAACGACGGCACCGTCTTCCCGCAGAATCCTCAGGCGGGGAAAACAATGTCAAGCGAAGGTCGCAAGTGACACATACACCTGCAGGACGTAACAAGCGAGGTGGCTATCGCAGGTGACAAAACCCCTGCATACGTAGTCCGTGATCCAAAGAAGTGTACAATTTACCGCGGGTGGCTCAAAGACACCAGCGAAATAATCCTCCAAAGGCACAATTCCTTATGAGGGAATAAAAGAGGCGTCTACCAATGGCTGCTGAATTATGATATACGTCTGTGATCAATGCACGGTCCGAACTGAACATTCCAGGCAGCAGTAGTCTCGTCCACGGCTCTCACTAAACACCAAACACTCGGAAAGAAAAATAAACAAAAGAGTTAATGGCAATTCACTAATTAACGACGAGGAGGAGCGAAGGTTATCACCGAACTCTTATGAAAAGGGCAGTTAACTTTTACTCCTGCCGAAGACCGAATTTATTTATAAACAATTAAATAACCTACTTTAACATAACATCAACTATGTTGGCTTCATACAGAGATTTCTCCTTTCTCTTTTCTATTAAATAAATTTCATTATAACTTCTTCCACAATATTTATCTTACTTTGCCTGGATTATCCATTTTATTTCTTCAAAGTTACTTAAAAAACACACAGATTTTTCATACATTTAATGTTTTTCGGTCTATTTAAAAAAATCTCGGATCAAATTATTTTCACCTAGATTAATCTATATCTAGGTCTTCGTATTTCCTCTTTTCTCATAGTTTCAGTTCTTCTTCTTACACATATCCTTTAAAAAAAGGAAGCATTCTTCTTTGCATTCTCAACTTTAATTTCTGTTATTCGTATTCAACTTAAAACAATAGCTTGCAGAAATAATATTTTCATACATAGCATTTGGATGTTCTTCCAGGTTAAAAAAAAAAATCTTTTCATAAGTAAAAACAAAATTGACTGCGAAAATGCATTATGAAAATAGAAATTATGTTAAACTCGCAAATGAGGCGAATACACTGTTTATGAAAGTCACTGAAATATTGTTTTATGGAGAGTGTATATATTGATACAATATGAGATGTAAATATATTCAAATACACACACATACACACACAAACACACACATATATATATATATATATATATATATATATATATATATATATATATATATATATATATATATATATATATATATATATATATAGTTTTTGCATATAAATACACACACACACACACACACACACACACACACACACACATATATATATATATATATATATATATATATATATATATATATATATATATATATATATATATATATATATATGTGTGTGTGTGTGTGTGTGTGTGTGTGTGTGTGTGTGTGTTGAATTCTCATCCGCAGAAAAGCATTATAAAATACATATTGTTAATTTCATTCCCTTCATTAATGAATCATTGTAATAAAACTCCGATAAGCTATTTAGTGGATTTGTTGTGGCAGTAATGCAATTTGATTGCAAAGTGGTCAACATATTCATAAAGGTCAAGCTGGTAATGGACTAAAGGTAGATAATATTTCACGCGGATTAATATAGATTGTGTAGATAATACTCACGGTCCAGATATACCAGGTCAGCCAGACAGCGTACCGATTTTAAGCATCTTCTGTGCACCTACGTCATCTGAAGGAGCTTAGTGTTGGCGAGACCCATTAAGAACGTAGATCTCATACACAGTCAATGAGGTTTTTTTTATACTTTATCAAATTATTAAGATATCGCATTCGAAAATATACCGATATCTTAACAAAAAAAAGCAATAACATCGTCAGGAACTTCAATACCAGACTGTTTTAATTCTAAATAAAGCTTTTTAAAACAATTTTTTCCTTCCATGAGAGCTTCCCCGTGTACAGCATTAAAAATCTCCCGCATCATTAACAACTGTGAAAAAACTGACTAGAAGGTGCATGTAATTGCCCCCGATTAACACATGCTATCCAAGTATCATTCCTTAGCACTTCTTCAGTCTTATTTCCTAACTCAGGATATTTTACACAAAATTTCTTTACAATATATCCACCAATATATTTAAGAGCTTCTTCCTCAATTACTCCCCTAATATATTTCTTTATTTGCTCTCAAAAGGTCTTCATCCTCGTCTAAAGCATCTTTCTCTAAATAAAAATCTAAATTTCTGAATATCTGCGTTGTTAGGCATATTTCTAACACTAAGTCCCTTTCTTTCGTGATAGATTCATCGTCTTTGGCTGATTCATGAGATTTTTTAACAGTGGTGATATTACACTTTTCACTTAATATTTCAATTTCCTTTCCTAGTAACATTTTTTTAGCCGAAATTTAAAGTTCACAGCATGAGGATGATCATAGTGCCCATCCATTTGCCTTATACACCCAAAGAAATGTTCAAGGCAATCTTGATTTAGTCTTTGTGTAAGTAGGTAGTCAAAACTATAAGAGCCTTTTAACATATCAAACAAAGCAATTGTAGATTTATATGATAAAATTATTCCTTTCTGAAACTTGAAAAGACTTTTTGTATTAGGATTTTTAACTCTCATAGTATTCATTACCTCGATTACCTTGAGCAGTGTACCTGTATGTTTTTCTACATCAATACCAAAAGCATTGCTTTTACCAAACTTTCCATACATGGAGGAAGAATTCATTATGTCGAACCAATCATTTATTAAAAGAATAAAATCAGATGTTTGATTCCAGTTTTGACACTCCAACAGTCCCTTTTCCCATAAATATTTTAATGAGTTGGCACATGACCTAGAGAGTAATTGAACTGCTAATTTAACGTGCTGTCTTTGTTGACCTGTTACAGTTGAATGCATTTCATTAATCTTATATGCAAGCCTATATTCTTCTTTGATTTTATTAAGCATTTCCCGTATGCCGTCATCTGAAATACACTCTCCAGTCTTGAGGAAAAACCAGAGTCAGTAAAATTATTTCTAACTAATTTAATTAAATGTGGTACATCTGAGAAAACAAAAACTTCTCTTTCTGGTTTAAAATAAATCGAGCAAACAGTAGCATTCACAACGTTAATTCTGTCTGCACGGCAACATGCATGTATCCACTGGTCTATGTATGGTTTTTCTTTTGGAAAGCGATGGTATTTTATGTTTGAGCTTTTAGTTTTATCATGTCTATTAGAACAGCCAAATACTGTGCAGTTACTTGGCATTATTAGTGACAGAATGAATGAATGAATAAAATGATAATGGACACAGCGTCTCCTATTGTTTACGTTACCTCGATAGGTAGCTAACTAAGGCAACGGTCCTTTTTGTTTACCCACGTGTGTGAGACGGGGAAGCTTGACGTCACAGTATGGGTGATTTACAGCTTAAGCTGCGCGTTGGCTGACCTGGTATATATAGACCTTGATAATACTATTCCAAAAAAGCAGCATATTTTAATTCTACTTATTTTTATATATATAATGCAAAATGTAATGACGTATGACAATGATGTAAATATCCTTAATAGTGCATTGAGGCAAAGTGTCTTTTTAATCATTATCATCATCCCTTACTAGTTCACCGCAGAACAAAGGCCTCAGATATTTCCTTCGATTTGGGTCTGATTATAGTCTTTGTATGAAAGTCCACACCAGCAAACTTTCTTAGTTTTTAATTCATCGTTTATCTTCCTTCACCTACTTATTTGTTTTGTCTTTTTTGATGGCATTATGCAAATGCGAGAACATAAATATTATGTTGAGAAGTTGAAATATTTATCGTACAAAAAAAATATCTTCATCTAATAATTGAAACTATGCTCTGTTTTAATCAATTTGTAATTGGATGTTTTGTCAATAATTAGTTTCCTTTGTTCAAATTGACGTAGATTCTATCAATCATAAAGTCGTCCTTGTGGCTGTAAATGATTGACCACATAATCAAAGTAGTTGTTCTCCTACCTTCAGTTGAACAACATTACCATCCTATCCATAGAATAAGGTTTTCAAGTATGCCCATTGTTGCCCTATGTATAAATCGCAAACAATCATCATTAAAATGTAACCCATCAAATCACAAAAAGCATCTTATTTGCAAAGAAAAAAGAAAATATCTCTAAAATCCCATTGTAATAATCATCCCCAGCACTTCTTTCCAAATTCATCAAGAGTAATCATCATGAAATTATATCCACTCAAATCCTGAAGCTCTAATTGATCAAAGAAATCATCTTATTTGTAAATATAAATAGAGAAAAAAAAACCCGAATCCCATTACAATAATCACTTCCAGCACCTCTATCCAAAATTATCATTAACGTTAATTAATTCCCCAATCAGGTAGACTGGCTGCATAATCAAACGAAGGTGTCCATCGCTGGCCCCCGAAGAGGGGTGAGTATTCACCCGGAGAAAGACGGCCAATTAGTGTCCCCGAAGCTTTTGGTTGGGAAGGCAGTAAGCGGAAATGCCGGCAACTATACATGTCAGCCGGATTCGGTGCATCCTATGTCTATTAGCGTCTTCATAGTAGGTCTGTTTTCGTATGATTTTTTTTTTTTTTTTTTTTTTTTTTTTTTTTTTTTTTTTTTTTTTTTTTTTTTTTTTTTTTACAATTTCATAATCTTGGTTATTTGTGAAAACGAGTATAGTTGCTTAATAAAGCAATGTGTAGTTCATTGTCGATTTAGTATAGTTTTTTCATATGCATGACCATCATATTGTTAGCCAGTATTAAGACTAGTAGTTCTTAATACTCAGGACTGTGTAAGTCTATAGTTTAGAGAACTACACAGTGTAATATTATGTTCAGGAATGCTATGTTCCTGATACTTAATAAAGATGTAGTTCCTGAACAACATAGAGAGCACTCTCCAAGTCAAAGCACAATACTGTCTATAAA
>NC_090734.1:100056089-100061089 GCF_036898095.1 Palaemon carinicauda
CAAAACTTTGTTAACCGAACGTTCATCGTTTCTTGACTAATGTGAAAGATAAATGTGGCTCAGAGACATATATATTTCTATTTACTGAATGTCTGCCTTGCTGTGGTGAAATGTGTAATACTGTTTCTGAAGTTCCATCTTTCCATACCTATGACCATTTTGAAACAAAAACAGGATACAGTTTATCCGGTTTAATGGTAAATACTTTTTGGAATTTTCCATTTACTTTAAAATTTCATCTTACAGATTCGAGAAAAATTCATTTATCTCAAAAATGGTCTTCAAGAGATGTCTGAGAAGGTGTTAATTCACATGCAAGTATGTGATATTATCAGAAAGATAGACTAACTTACGAGGAATCACTCAATATCAATCAATCTCTTGGACTTTGTCCTTATACGTAAAGCTAATTCGTTCGTTTTTAAGCCCTTTTTCCTTCATATACAAATTAAGATGAAAAATAGAAATATTTTCTTTAAGAGCTGACTAAGATGAATTATA
Organism: Palaemon carinicauda; assembly: GCF_036898095.1. Taxonomy (NCBI): domain Eukaryota; kingdom Metazoa; phylum Arthropoda; class Malacostraca; order Decapoda; family Palaemonidae; genus Palaemon; species Palaemon carinicauda. The sequence continues at coordinate 100,056,591 of NC_090734.1, forward strand.
ATGAAAAAAAAAATAAAAATAGAAACATCGAAAAGATCTGAAATAGTATCTTCTAATTCGTAATTTTTTTAGTTAATATATATATTTTTTCCATATCATATTATACGTCCCCAGGTGTAATGTTACTTCAAATGTATAATAAATGTACATCTAAATTCGTGAATTGTGCATTTTTCATAGAATGATACCAAAATGGATATGAAAAAATCATTGAGGTAATTCAATAAAAATCTCGATGGGACACAACTAACTTATTCATTGAGAAGTCGTCCGACACTTTATAATTCTATATTTAAAAGAATGTCCTATTGAAAAAAATATGTATATTTTTAAATATACATCAGAATTATTTCCTAGAAATATTAAATCAACTCGATATTTTACTTTCTGATTTTGTCACATGAGTGGTTTAGCAATTAGTTTATTCAAAATTCTGCGTTTTAATAAAAACTGATTCTTCCTTTTTTTCCAGCTCGTATTATTTCACTTTTTTTTCCTTTTTTTCTGTAAAGGGAAATACGATCATCCAACAATTTGATTATGTGCTCCATTTATGAAAGAAATGAGCTAGAAATAAACGTTTACTATTCCTGACAAAAAAAAATCATTCATAAACATAACAATTGGCAACTGAATGTCAAAATTCGCCGCGCCCCCTCCAAAATGTTAAATGAAACCTGTATATAATGTGTAAAAAGCCTCAATACTAGACAATATAGAGATGTGTGTATGCGTTTAGCACTGTAATCCTTTGTATCACAACTAGGAGAAATATCTCAATAAAATGAAAAAAAGGAAAAAAAACAGAAATATGAGGAAATATCTCTCTTACAAAGCGTATCATAAACAACATTCCTGCATCCAAAAATATATAACCATATTTCTATTCTTTTTATTGTAAACCAATTACTCAATGTACAAATGAAATAAAGTATATGTATTGCACGTTCCTGATTTGAAATCGTATAAAGAAGTTCTATAATTATTGATGCTGTTGTTGTTGTTGTGGTAAGGTCAAGAGACCAAGAGGAAAAGTAGCCTATTATGGAAAAGAGTATAAGCAAATAATCTAAAAGCGAGGGGAAAGAAAATAAAACTTGACACACCAATATTATTTATTTTTTTCTGCATCAGAGGAATGTAGATGTCCATTATACCACAACATGCTCTAAAATCAATTCAATAAAATGCAATTTTTTCTACACACACACACACACACAGAGAGAGAGAGAGAGAGAGAGAGAGAGAGAGAGAGGAGAGAGAGAGAGAGAGAGAGGAGAGAGAGAGAGAGAGAGAGAGTATTCCAATAAAGGTTGAACTTGACTCATATGATGTAACTTTGTAAGGAATAAAATACAATTTCTTTACACACACACAGAGAGAGAGAGAGAGAGAGGAAGAGAGAGAGAGAGAGAGGAGAGGAGAGAGAGAGAGAGAGAGGAGAGAGAGAGAGGATAAACTTGACCCATAAGAAGCAACTTTTAAACAATAGATTGCTACGGAGAGAGAGAGAGAGAGAGAGAGAGAGAGAGAGAGGAGAGAGAGAGAGAGAGAGAGAGAGAGAGAGAGAGAGAGAGATGATATTTTAATGAAGAGTGGACTTGACTCATATGATGTAACTTTGTAAAGAGTAAAATGCTATTTATTTATTTATTTATTTATTCATTGATTTATTTATTCATTTATTATTTATTTATTTATTTATTTATTTATTTATTTATTTAGAGAGAGAGAGAGAGAGAGAGAGGAGAGAGAGAGAGAGAGAGAGAGAGAGAGAGAGAGAGAGAGAGAGAGAGAGAGAGGGATATTCATCTTATTTAGGTTTTTTTTTTTTTGCTGGTTATTAGTGAACTTTTTTTCATAGTTTCTTCTAAATTATAAATACCATGATATGTAAAAAAAAAAAAAGTGAATACTTGTTTTGGTGGCCTATTGGAAACGTCTCTACCTTCCAATCTGCGGAATGGGGGGCCGTGTAACGAAAAAGTTCGATAGTTTCTAGTGGGTGTCTGCAACCTCACCATCCTAACGAGCTGAGGATGGAGTTTTTGGTTAAACGTATGGCGACCTGTTGAGTCATCACTACCCATTACCTGGGCCTCCCTGGTCGTAGCTTGAAGAAAAGCTGGGGTTTTGTTCTAATCAAATCGATATATGGTTAACTTTAACTTTTACGTTACCTTTCAAGACAGTCAGAAAGGAAAACAGACTCTCCGTTACTATAAACGCCCAAAGCAATAATATGCCATTTTCAAACCATGGAATCTATGGAAATCGTAAAGGGATTATGGAAAAGTTCAGTTAATATGATTCCTCTCTCTCTCTCTCTCTCTCTCTCTCTCTCTCTCTCTCTCTCTCTCTCTCTCTCTCTCTCTCTCCTCTCTCTCTCTCTCCCTCGTTACAATACTAGAATATTTACGTGGACCACCATGATGGGTACCAGGTAATTCTGTTGCCGTAGAAAGCTGTTTGAATATTTATGAGGTTTAATTGTTAGAAAGAGAACTAGCTCAGGACACCAATTTTCCTTTTACTGTCCACAGCGATGTAATATATATATATATATATATATATATATATATATAATATATATATATATATATATATATATATATATATATATATATATACATACATATATATGTATATATATACTGCATATATATAGCTGGAGCTGGAGCTGGGGGGAGAGTGACTGCTCCCTGCCACTCTAGTTTTGGGGTGTTTGAATGTGCGTGGATGTAGTACGATAGAGAGTAAAAGATTGATATTGGAATGTAAGTAGAAGGATGGATATATTGGCCTTGTTTGAGACAAAGATGAAGAGAAAGGGTGAAGTGATGTTTGGTGAAATGTCTGGTAGAGTGTCTGGGATTGAATGGGGAAGAGCGAGAGAGGGTGTGGCTTTATTGCTGAGTGAATGGATGACAGGTAAAGTAGTGGAATGGAAGGAGATATCATCTAAGTTAATGTGGGTAAGGGTTAGGTTGGGTAGGGAATCTTGGGCGTTTGTCCGTGCGTATGGGCCAGGTAGTGAGAAAAGTGAAGAAGAGCGGAATGAGTTCTGGAATTAATTAACTAGGTGTGTAGAAGGACTGTGTAGAAGGAATTATGTAGTTGTCATGGGTGACTTAAATGCTAGAGTGGGCTCTGGAGAAGTAAAGGTGTCATTTGGAAGTATGGCGTACCAGGTGAAAATGAGAGTGGTGAGAGACTGGTAGATATGTGTGTTGAACAAGAGATGGTAATAAGTGCTTGCTTTTTTAAAAGAAGATAAAAAATAAGTATACATGGGTAAGAGTGGCAAATGGAAGAGTAGTAGAAAGGGCATTAATGGATTATGTGTTGATAACTAAAGAATGTTTGGAAGATTGAAAGACGTGCACGTGTTTAGGGTATGGCTAACGGTAAGTCTGATCATTTTTTGGTGGAAGGAAAATTAGTTGTAGCAAAAGTGTGGGGGAATAGAGTAGGGTGGATGTAAAAGGGAGCTAGTGAGGGTGAAGAGCTAAAAAAACCGGGGGTTAAAAGTAAATATCAGGAAAGGTTGAAAATGGCATATGACGAGGTGAGAGTAAGAGAAACTGGTAATTTAGAGGAGGAGTGGAAGTTAGCAAAGAAAATTTTGTTGGGATTGCAAGTGATGTATATGGCAAGAAGGTTGTTGGAGGCAGCATGAGGAAGGGCAGTGAATGGTGGAATGAAGGAGTGATGGTAAAAGTGGAAGAGAAAAAGAGGGCTTTTGAAGAATGGCTACAGAGTAATAATATAGAGAAGTATGAAAAATATAGAGAGAAAAATGTGGAAGTAAAGCGCAAGGTACGTGAGGCAAAGAGGGCAGCTGACCTGAGGTAGGGTCAGGGACTGGGTCAGTCATATGAAGAGAAAAAGAAGAAGTTTTGGAAAGAAGTTAAGAGAGTAAGGAGGCTGGCGCAAGAATTGAAGAGACAGTGAAAGATGGAAATGGAAGGTTGTTAAAAGGAGAGGAGGCAAGGAAAAGGTGGGCGGAATATTTTGAAAGTTTGCTGAATGTTGAGGATATAGGGAGGCAGATATAATTGCTGTTCCATGTGTTGAGGGTGCCAGTGATGGGAGATGAGAATGAGAGAGAGATTACAATAGAGTAAGCGAGGGAGAGCACTAGATGAAACGAGAGTAGGAAAAGCATCTGGTATGGATGGTGTGAAAGCTGAGATGTTGAAGGAAGGGGGTGTGACTGTACTTGAATGGTTGGTGAGATTGTTTAATATGTGTTTTGTGTTGTCAATGGTACCAGTAGATTGGGTTTGTGCATGTATTGTACCACTATATAAGGTAAGGGAAATGTGCATGAGTGTTGTAATTCAAGAGGTATTAGTTTGTTGAGTGTAGTTGGAAAAGTGTATGGTAAGAGTAATAATTAATAGGATTAAGGATAAAACAGAGAATGCAATCTTGGAAGTACAGGGTGGTTTTAGAAGAGGTAGGGGTATTTATGAATCAGATTTTTAAGTTAGGCA
>NC_090734.1:100066089-100068589 GCF_036898095.1 Palaemon carinicauda
TGCTCATAGTAAAAATAAGAAAAATCATTAGTAATAGTGTAATTTTTATAGTCTACCTCTCAAAAATTGCAACTTTAGTAGTAATGATAATTATAATAATATTTATGTAAATAATAATTATAGTAGGTATAATATATATCATTACATGTTGGGCGAAGTACCATATGCCTCATAGTAAAAATAAGAAATATCATTAGTAATAGTGTAATTTTTAAAGAGTACCTCTCAAAAATTGATCGAAGTCGTTTTTTATGATTGCTTTTATCAAAGGAAACAACTTTAGGGGTGTTTATGAACTTATTTCCCATTTTCTTATGTCCTCAGAAAAAAATCGCTTTTTCTCTGGTTTTGTTTTGTTTCGGGAACGGGGTGTATTTCTTTGACTGTCCTGCTTTTATGCCTTAATAATATAATCTTTAGATATTTTAGGCTACCAAGTGACATAATAACTACAAACTCTCAAAAGGTTTTGACCCTAAATCGAGGTTTGAATTTTTGCTGAGTATTTCTTCCCTAACTATTCGCTCATTTATCGGCGGGGCTTTCACTGAAGTTGTTGATCGTTTTTTTTTTTTTTATAATATGTGCTTATTTACTGTTTTATTTTGATAATTTTTTATGTGCATGTTCCAGGTGGATATACCAACATGCCTACAGACCGAATTTCTATTCAAGACAGTAGTTTCTCACTGATCACCAAATAACCTTTAGTACAAGGGGCACTGAATTTCACATTTTTTTTTTTTTTTTTTTACAAAATCCTTTTTTTTCCCTGTAGGATGATAAAAACTCACAGAGAATATGCGTTATTATACTGCTAATAATACCTGAAAATCTTGATTAGTGTATTTTTGGAAAATATTTTTACGATCGGCACCCCTACAAACATGAGCCTACCCTTTCCACCCTTCCATTCTCTCAGACAAGAGATGTGAAGGGAAAGCTGGAAAGAGATCCCACAAGCTGGAGGAAGTCAGCAAGGAAACTACGACCTTCACAACTCTCCTTCGGCCACTGGGTACCTTCATCCCAGAGGAGCCCTTAAGATGCTGCGGTTATCAGGTGTTTGGGCACCACAGGAGCTCCTTTAAAGGCCCGGGGGTCTCGCAGTTTGCAGCAGCAGACAGCACCTACTGCCTACTGCATCGCCAGGTTCAAGCTGGACACAACATAATTACCAAGTACCCCAACTGCCAAGGACCTCACCATGCTTGGCATGATAATAACATGAATTATTGTCCTTACATCGTGAACTTAACTAATAGTAAACATGAAATAATAGAATGAAGGAAATCATTCCTCAGTATAGCTTTCTATAACTGTTCACGTGTGCGAATGTCAAATAGTTTCTTAATGAAACTATCATTTACAGGTTCTTATTAGGTTAAAAAAAAAAAAAAAAAAAAAAAAAAAAAAAAAAAAAAAAAAAAAAAAAAAAAAAAAAAAAAAAAAAAAAAACACCTTTATCAATTCCAGTGTTAAACAGAAGGGACTTCCATTAAGACTGAAGACTCTATTTAAAGATAAATTAGTCAATATCATAAAATAAATTATTTCAGAGTTAATAAGGACAATCAAGTTTATTCAATAAAAGGTTCTAATAATATATAAGGTGATTAATGAATGAGTGCTCACTTACAGAGAATAAGCTTTCTAACATAAAAATACTAGCATTGCTGGCCAAAAATTCTCTCTCTCTCTCTCTCTCTCTCTCTCTCTCTCCTCTCCTCTCTCTCTCATCTCTCTCTCTCTCTCTCTCTCTCTCTCTCTCTCTCTATCAGTAATTATAATTACCATAGTATATGGAGAGTTTAAAAGCTCTTTCACTCGTACGAATATATGGGATGATGAGGATGTCAGAGAAATACTTCTTTATAGAAAACCGTAACAACAAAAACAACAACAACAACAACAATAACAATAATAAAAACAATAATAACGATAATAATAATAATAAAAATAATAATAATAATAATAATAATAATAATAATAATAATAATAATAATAATAATTATTATTATAATAATAATAAGAGTAATAATAAAAATAATACTAATAATAACAATAATAGTAATAAAAATAATAATAATAATAATAATAATAATAATAATAATGATAATAATAATAATAATAATAATAATAATAATAATTAATAATAATAATAATGATAATAATCATAATGATAGATGATGATAAACACTAATTTCTATTATTATTATTATTATTATTATTATTATTATTATTATTATTATTATTATTATTATTATTATTATTATTATTATTAGTCTGACGAGGGACTCACCGAGTTTGGCTGGTACTGCTAGGGTGCTAGAGCCCAACCTTCCCCATTATCCACCATGATGAAGCTATATAACGCTGTTTCCCCCTACTGCTGCTACCTCCGCAGTCACCCAAGGTGACCGAGGAAGCAGCAGGTCCTACCGGAACTGCGTCACAATAGTTTGCCATTCATTCCTATTTCTAGAACGCTCTCTTGTCT
>NC_090734.1:100090307-100092807 GCF_036898095.1 Palaemon carinicauda
GTGCTCTGGGAGCTGGCAAGTATTGCTGGCCTCCCCCTTTAGATCTCCCTTAGGCTAAGATAAGTTTCTTGGCTGCAGGTGATCCGTCACTAAAGCAAGGTTGGTAGGACCCTCTTTTGTCCCTTCCCCCTCTATCTCCGTAATGGCCTAGCCATTACAGTACTGTACGTCGTTCTACATCTGGACCTAGTATAGGTTAGGATGTGGAATTGACTCAGCCCCCTGCCGGCCGGCAGAGCTGCCGACCGGCAAGGGTCTTATATTTTGAGTGCTGCCCGGACCTCCCTTGGTCCCTCATCCATGCCTGCCTGTAGAGCCAGACGGCATTGGCCAGGAAGCCTGAATTAGATTCTCCCCTTCCTTATATGCACTCTTTCGGATTGCCGGGCTTGGAGGTAGTGTACACTCTTATCCCGGCATCCATCCTATTTTTCTTCTAGTGCTGTACCCGACCCGGCTGCCGGCCTATGAGGCCGGCAGCCGGGCAGGTGTAGTCCTCTGGTTCTTTTGCTGCCGGCTGGCATCGGTCCTGTACCTTTGCCGGCCGGCTAATGTCAGCCCTTGTCTGCCGGTCACCAAGAGTGTGGCCGGCAGCTGGGTACTACCTTGTGTAGTTGCCGGCCGGCAGCCATTGCCGGCCGACATTGGCTGTTGCCGGCCGGCAATTGCTGCCGACCGGCACATGCATTTGAACCAGAGTTCTGCCGCCTTATAGCTGTTAAGTAGTATACTTTAAAGCTAGTTATGGTGTGTGCCGGCCGGCCGGCACCTATCCTCCTTTACTGTACAAGTATTCTTCAGTATAACATATACAGTAAGAGGAAAACTATAGTATGGGTTTTGGTACAGCACTGTGTGTTCTAACACTTTTGTGTTTTCTTGCACAGTCCTTTGCTGTTGCCCTACATATAGGAAAGTGAGTTCTTTCCTGTCTATTATCCAGGATTTTAAAATCATTGCTTAGGTGTGAGCTCCACCTGTTTCCTCTGGAAACTTTGCATTGGTTACTCTAGAAGAGATTAACCATTTGATTTTATTATCTGGAAGGCTGCAGCAATGGGTTGTGAGGGAAACACAAGTGTGTGTCTTTCCTTTCTGAATTGTTATGCTATAATATGCATATCCAGTCATACATAGTTCACTTGATACTCATGGAAATTTCTTCTCTTTACAGAAGGACATGAGTTTTGTAGGAGACACGCACCATGCGCTGTCTCCAAGGATGATCTCCGGTATTGGGACCCTCAGGTATGTACTGTGTGCACTAACCTGATTACTGAGGCCTTTGATTCCCCTATGACGTCGGAATCAAGGGATATAGCTAGGAAGAAGCTTCGTACCTGGGTAAGGGGCTTCCAAAAGAACACTTCTGGCCCTTATCTTCCAAGTGAGAAGATGAGGGCGTATCTTTTCCCTAAGGCATCAGCTGATGCAGTGATTCCCAAGCCTCAAGAGGAGATCCCCCAAGTTCAGATCCAGGTGGATGCTGAAGTCGCGGTCGCAATGCAAGACATCCAGTTAGATGACAGGATGTCTGATGTGGACGAGTGTCTGGAGGAAGACCTCCTGGCAGAAGCCCAGGATGAAGTTCAAGCCCCAGACGTTGTAAAGGTAGAGGTCGACGAGGTGTCGGCTACTCCGGTTCAGATTCCGGAGCCTATTCCCTCAACATCGGCCGGTCTCCCAGTAGAGCTGGGACAGGCCCTCTCTTCTATTGTTGGAATGATCCAACAAATGCAGAAGGAGAATCAGGAGAAGGCGGCTGCAATGGAACTGCGAATGCAGTGCCTTGCAGAATCACATGGGCCCCAGAAAAAGCTCAATGTGAAAGACCTTCCCTTGTGCTCAGATGCTAACCCATGGAGGTATGCTGAGCACATGCCGATGACGACTGGAATGATCGTCATCTCGGATAAGCTGGGCTCAGTTCCCCTGGAGGAGGTGGAATTCTGGCCCAGCAAGGCATCATATCCGGACTGTTATGTCCGGCTGAGGAAGGAACCAGCTTCAAAGGAGGAGACAGAGCCGAAGGAGGTCATAGTGGTGGACCATGCTAAGGCTCAAGCTCTACTTTCATCCTCGATGAAAGAGAGGGGCTTCTCTAACTCAAAGGTAGCCGCATTGAACAGGAAGCTCCCTTCCTTTGTGTCCTCGCCTACTAGAGCCTTCCCCTTTTTACAGAAAGGGTTAGCGGCTGTACTAAAAGCAGTCGAGGCCGGCAAGCCTTGCCCCTCCCTAGAGGAGTGTAAACCCTTGTCGCTGGCCCTGCCTATGGACCACAAAGACTGGAAGGACGTCCATCTTACGTTCTCAGTTGGAAAGTTGGAGGCTGATATTGCCGGACGTCAGTTCGGCGAAGACCTCCCTAAGCTGTCTGACTTTCTTTTGCGAAGAGAGTTCGAGACAAAAGAAAGACTGGCTGCCTCAATGTCTCTTCAGACTACTCTCGAGACGATGGCAAATGACCCCAAGGTCCATGAAATGTTCATGGTGGTGGCCA
>NC_090734.1:100112316-100129816 GCF_036898095.1 Palaemon carinicauda
ATTTTAGATATATATATATATATATATATATATATAAATATATATATATATATATATATATATGTGTGTGTGTGTGTGTATATGCATATATATATATATATATATATACATATATATATATGTGTGTGTGTGTGTGTGTGTGTATGTATATACTTATGTGTGTATCTATAGAATTTCATGATAATTCCGACATCCAACAGCCAGTTTTTCGACTTAATCTAATAACATTAAATAGCTCTCTCTCCTAATCTATTGTAAATGGTCTGCAATAGGATTATGTCAGCGAATATCATTTCCAAACGTAATGAGCCACTTAAACTTATTAAAGCAAACTCTATGTCCTAAAACAAGTGTATTCGGGGTCATCCGAAATGCGGTTTATGGTATGACGTTACGTCTTTTTTATAACTCGATTTTCAGATAAATTTATAAATGGGCTTACTAGAGAATCGGTGTATACGAGGACCTAAGAATACTTCTTGTTTTTCCGATATTATATAATACTTTCTGAGCTTCGAAATGAGACAATTAAATTGAAAGGTGTCTAGACTTAAGGTTTGTTTCCTCGTGTAGGAGGAGTGTGAATTGGTTTGATTGTCCAGTTTGAATGGTAGTTACAAAATCAATTAGATTATTTTTTCTAATTGAGATGAAAAATATAACATTCAAAAGGAGAATTTTTCTTTTTTTTTTAATATGCTGAAACCGTTCAAGTATAGCATTTATGTTCCAATACATAGGAGAATGAATACTGGCCAAATAGATATAGAAAGAATGAAAAAATAGTAAAGATGTTTATAATTAAATTTTAGGGAGATATTATTTAATATTTCGGTTTCTAGCAAATTCATTTTTATTTCTTCGAAAAACAGAATAACCACCCACACAAGACAACAACGATTTTATAATAATTTTTTTTTATTAAAAAAAAATTTCCCACTTTCATATGGAATTATGAATGAAGTCTCTGTAGCCCAGAACTGGGGCGACAGGAAAAAACCCAGCAGTTACACTATGAAGTAAATGTTTGAGAAGTTGGACAGCAAGATGGAAGAGAAGAAGAAGGGACCGAGATGAAGTACAAGGATATTAACCATGTGCAGTTAGGGTCCGAAGGAACACTGAAAAGACCCCTAAGTAATGCCTACAGTGCACCACGGGAAGTGCACTAAAGGCAGTAGGCCTCTCTGAGGAAATATTATATGCCACAAAGTAACAGGATGATTACCCAATTTCGCATGTCGAAAAGAGGAATAATTTTGTAAACCTTCGAAATACCGAATACTTTCGTATGCCTCTGAAAAAAATATCCCTGCCACTATATTAAAAATGTTGGCTAAAAAGCCAAAAATTGGTACTTAAGTTCATATACGAGGTAAATGGTCAGGTAATACATGGATTCAGGATAATATCAGCTTGATCAGTGTATTCCTTGTAGGCTAGAAATCTGTTAAGCCCTACCTAAATAATATGCATCCTCTTAAGAAAAAAAATATAATTAGCTCAATGTAACACTATAATAGTGTAGCATCAACGCACTTCCAGCCCGCAGTGGTTAACACTATAGCTGTAAGACAGCATGGGGTTCAGTGCTAGCTAATATTAGACATCTGTCACTATTTTCCCATATACTGTTTGACTAGCCACAGTTCAAAGTTAAATTGACGCACCTGAATCGAGAGGAAGATGTGGCTCCAGTCTTCAATTAGGTGTACACATCGCACGGGAATAAAATAGTTGTGTATGAAGGATAAGGCTATGAGTAGGATTATGCCATATCATAGCTTAGTTGTATCCCATATCTGAAAGTGTATATTCAGTATACTGTATAAGTGGCCAAAAGGATAAACCCTCGGCCTATAGAACAAAAGCCAGGGCAGCACAAGCATGGAAATTGACGTCTTTCCTGAAGGAAGATAATACGATTAGCTGGAAGCTTTGTTGTTTGTACCAAGAGGGTACACGTGAATGAGTAGTGTATGCATATGGCGTAAGCTATGTTAACCTTGCTACAAACATTCCTGCATTTTATAAGTTAAATGAAATGCTTATACCATTTCATCCTAAAAGGCTTGATAAAGGTGATGGAAGTATACGGATCTTTAAAAAGAACAAAGTATGCTAAATTTCAGCACCACAAAACTAGGAATGGAAAGGAAGTCACTGTGTGAGACAAAAGAAGATGATGCTCATCAGTAAGAGGCAGAAGAAACTAAAACTGAAAAAGAACGAATCTGATATAGATTTTACAGGAAAATGTGCAACGATGGGCCATCAACCTATTAGATGAGAAAATTATGGCTAAACTGAGTGTTGAAGATCTTGTTTCCCAGGGCTATATGTATCACCCATCTCTGAAAAGCGTGTACAACATTAACGATCATATCTAAATTCCCAAATAATTGAAGATGATTATGCACAGTACAACGAAGAGCCATATGACAATGCTTTTGTTGAACTTGAAATGTACACAAGAGATAAGCAGTTAACTACAGATGGGTGCTGCTATTTTATGATGGCAGAACTTTATGATTTATACAAAGAAAGAATGGAACAGCTAAATATTGATGTTTCCTTGGTACACTGAACATGGTTTAAATAACAGATACTTGTCTGTATTCCAGAACTGGAGGCCCTAATAAAGGGAAGAGAAATTTGTCTTACCTGTAAGGAGAAAGTGGAAGAAGCCCTAACCCCGTCATGTGATTAAAATATTGTACTAATCGCAGGCAAAGCAGACAAGATATTGAGGGAAGTAGATGCTCGAACATTAGAAAGAACTTGATAGAAACTTAACAGCAGACACTAGAGAAGAATCCGTACCACACAGTTTATTGGAATTTGTAAATGTGGTGCAAAATGGTGGAGATATAATATACCCATCCAAATATGGAACATCATCTTCCGATCTAGTTTTAATGTTGTGCTAAAACTAGATCAACTGTCAAGAGTCCTGATTTTTTAACTTTTACCAGGCATTCCATTCCAAGTCCAGAAAACTTCCATTTCCAGTAAACAGTACCTTGGTCTTCTGCCCTTTGCAAATACTAGAAAGCATCAACATGGAATCAGAATTAGCTATAATAGGGTTCTGGAATTGACTAAATGGTTGGGAGAAGCAGATGTAGCCAGCATTGTGGAGGAAGAAGTAGTTAGTTTCAGTTTACAACTTGTGCTATTGACAATCAGGACCATAATCCAAGTTCCACAACTGCACAAACATCTTTCCATAGGATGGCCATTTTTTTTTTTTTTTTTTTTTGGGGGGGGGGCATCCCCACCCATGCTGATAGATAGGATGAGGACAGAAACATGACTTAAATCATCCAAAGTGGTACTAAGTAATAAAAAAAACCTCTTCCTGAATTTACCCTCTGCTCAATTTAAACATGAGAAGTCCCTCCCTTCCTCCAGTGTAAGTACATGACACAATCAAGTTATGCTTTCTGAGCATATTTCCTTTGAGTTTGAATGGCTAGAGAAAGTCAGTCTGTCTGACAGAGGCGAAAACGCTGTATCCATATTTTAGGCAGTACATCATGCTTCTCAAAAGTGGCAAGCCCTCTCTAAAATAAAATTGTCATCAATGTTGCCTCTTTTTCAATAGGCAGCTCATTCGAGCTGCCATGGATATTGCAAGAACAGCCAAAGTTTCTCAGACCTGTCCAAGGACCAAGCCCCAGTTCTAGTGGTTGATTTGCCACTATTTGCAACTGCCAAGCAAACCCAATCGGAATTTCTTGAAATACCATGGTTGGACTGGTGCTATTGCAGAAGCAGAAATAGCTAATCTAACAACAGTAGAATCTTTTATCTCTGTTTCACATATGAACAAGACATGTCTAGCCTACAAGATGATAGCTTGCAGTTTATGTCAGATGTGCAAAAGCTGCCTATATGGCCTATATATAGAAAGCAGAAGAAGAAAGTGAACTACGTTAAGAAAGCTGAATCAGACAATAAAGCCAGATTGTTCATAATTCTACTTTAGGAATATTGTACTTCAGCTAGAACTTCTAGTTTTCGTTTTCATCAGTACATACGAAAGTGTAATTTCTAATTGTGCAACAACTAGTTGCAGGAGCTTATTCTTTTTGTTATTTGTTTACAAGAGCATTCTCTCCATGTACTTCAAAATTATGCATTCTTGTAGCTCTCTTCTTTTTTTACAGTAGTTATGAGGTTATTTAAATCCTGGGAAAGCAAAAAATAGCAAGATATGTTGCACAAGCGAAGCGGGGGGAGAAGTTGGTTGAGGAGGTACTAAATGACCTGGAACCGACATCGTCAACATAGTCAATCAAAGAAAAGTTTGTGATGTCAGTGTACATTTGATATACATATTGAAAATATATACAAAATAAAAAAAAGGAGCAATTACTCAAAAGTGTCACTATTTGTGAATTGTATACTCTATTTAGGAAATACTCCTCAATAAATCTTATTTAAGATATATATATATATATATATATATATATATATATATATATATATATATATATATATATATATATGAGAAAATATCTTTGCAGCGTATGACTGTTTTCATTGGCGGGAAATTGGCAGGCATCCTTAGGCAGTGATCAATAGATGGCGTTAATGTAGCAAAACTTCGTCTGGGGAAACTAGTCATTCTCAAAAAAGTTTCTTTAAAAAAAAAAACACTTTAATAAGATTTATTATCAATTATTTAGCAAACATAAAATATACATTTCACAAATAGTGACACTTTTGAGCAATTACTCCATTTTTAATTTAGTATATATTTTGAATATATACCAAATGTCCGCTGACGTCACGAACTTCTCTTTGATTGACTATGTTGACGATGTCATTTCCAGGTTATTTATTAACTCCTCAACCCACCCCTCCCCCTCCCCCACTTGTGCAACATATCTTGCAATCTTTTTGCTTTCCCAGCATTTGAAAAACATCCTAATCACTGTACAAGAAGAGAAGAGCTGCAGAAAGGCATAATTCTGGAGTAAATAGAGAGCGTGCTCTTGTAAGCAAATACCTTCTTTTCTTCATTGCCTTGGCCCATCTACATTATTCCAGTGGCTTTCAATTCATTTGGAGACATGTAGGCTCTCTGAAACAACATATGTTGAATTCACGAAGGGAAATTTCCCTAGCCAAAAAAACCACTGGGCTTTTTTCCTCAATGGATATAAACAAAGTGCAGGAGCTTGTGTGAAAGGAGATGGTAAAGCCATTAGCCTATTTGAAGATGTAGATGCTCTCAGAAAGTGGACACTAGCTTGTGCTGAAATAAGCACCTGACTGATGAGTTTGAGACTAGAAGTGATGCTGATCCAAAATCGGATGGTAAGCATTATAATGAAGCTGAAACCGTAAAGAAAAAGATTTTGGAGTGGTCAAGAACCTAGCAAAAGTAATCAAAGAAATGGATACCTGTTTTGATGAAGACTCGGTGGACCTGATTGTTCCAGACAGTTTTGAAATTATGAACAGCAATGTTAGTGAATCCTTGAGGTCAATAAAGACCATTGGACAGACAAAATTAACAAACTTTATTGAAACTCCAGGCACCCAGCAAATTCTACATGACAGTACACAAGAACATTTTATTGTTCAGTCATAATATGTATGCTACAAAGTCCAAGAGCAAAAATTGACTAAAAACCATAAGGGAAGATCGTAATCTATTCTCACACCTCTCCATATCATGCCATAATTAAATTATTTCTTCCAACATGATAATCAAAATTCTCCACCATCATTGTTACTGAATGGGTAGATACATCATGGTACCAAGTCACTGTTGCTGCCTTTACTAGATCAGCAGGCATCAGAGATCCATAACAAAGAGTCCACCGGTGATGTTATCATAATGAAAAGTGCACCTCTAGAAAATGTTCTTACACCAACCAAGAGGTCTACATTTGATTCTTATGTGAAAGCCGATGTCTTTTCTAAGGTATAGAAGCATATATAGAAGTAAAAACCATGCACACAAATGTATTTGATGTATATAGGACAGACAGTATGATAGCACTCAGAAGACAAAAAAGAGCCACAAAAGTTTGCCACAGAGTATTTAGCAATGTAAAAACTCCTGAAACTAGGTGGTGGTATGCTGAAATTTGTAACAAAGCTGAACAGGACACTGCTGACCTACAAAGCTGCACTCATGAAAGGATGAATACCATAGCCCTTTTGCATGCTGCATATGCTGAAGAGCATGAAGATATCTCAAGTGCAAACACATGTAGTTTTGACACTATTTCATGTTCAAAGCATCATCTGAATTAAAAAAAATACTGGTTTGGACAATTCATGGATTAAATTCTTAAGAGGAAAAGACAAAAGGTGGGTACCTATCCATAAAATTACAGCAGTCATGGGACTAAAGCCTCAGCCTTTCACTTTTTTTTCCAAGCATTTGAAAGGTGTGACAGTGTCTGCCTTCCATGGAAAGGAGAAGGAGTTAACATGCAAAACTTGTATTTTTTTTTTTTCAGCTTGCCACACCACCCTTATCAAACTAAGCTTAAATCATTGAAGAGTTCGTGGTGCTAATGCATGACAGAAAGAGTTCACATAAAGATGTAAATGAGGGGAGACTTGATTTCTTGAAAGAGAGCAAAAAGCAAAAGATTTCTTACCCCTTACAAGGACTATTTTTAGTTTTGCCCAGATTGACAGCGCCTGGGTTCTATATAGGACAGCTTTGTCAGTAGTAGCAACATCTTGCCAACAATTGAATACATGTAGCTGCAAGAAAGAATACCATGGCAGGCGAAAGTGTTACAGGTCTAGATATCCCTGCCCAGCTCTCTGCAGGTTTACTAGGTGAAGCTGCTTGATATACGAAACATACTGGTGTCCATCCATAGATATATACATTTATATTTTGAAATAATGTTTCTTAACCTGGGTTGTAGCACCCCAAAGGGATGCTGAAATAGATTTCAGGCAGTGCTGGGGAAGGTCACATATGTAGCAGTTGGGTGTGGGTGGGTCTTTTCTTAGCATCATTATTGAATTTTTAAGTAATAGATCGCAAAGAGTTGTTGTTGATAGAGATCTAACTAAAATTAGTGCATGGTGCAAATTATGGGGCACGAAGTTGAATCCTAACAAAATTTAAAGTATGGTTATAAGTAGGTTGTGGACAGTGGCTCCTAAAAATCTGGATCCCAGCATTGATAATGTTTCTTTAAAACTCTATACAACTTTTTTTAAGATTTTAAGTGAGATTCTCAACAGGAAATTTACTTTTGTGAAACACATTAGGTCTATTCCTTCTTCAATTGCACAAAAAATTGGCTTATTGAGAGTCTTGTAAGATTTTCGGTGATCAATCTTTTTTGAATAAGTGTTTTAATTTTTTTATTCTACCTTGTTTCAAGTATTATTTTCCTGTCTGGTCTTCAGTTGCTCATTCTCATCCTAATTTGTTGGACAGGAATTTACGGTCTATTAAATTCTTTATTTCTGATATAAATATTAGTCTCTGGCACCGCTGTTCAATTAGTTCGTTAGGCATGTTGCAAAAGAACTTTCATAATTCTCACCATCCTTTACATTCAGATCTTCCGGTACAATACCATCCTGTTTGTAATACTAGGTATGCAGTTAATTCTAATAGTCATGCCTTCTCCATCGTGAGGCTCAATACTACTCAGTATTCTAGAAGTTTTATTCCAGTTGTGACTAATTGGTGGAATGATCTTCCTAATTAGGTAGTTGAATATGTAGAATTTCAAAAGGTCAAACTAGCAGGAAAGGTTTTTATGTTGAACATGCTGACAATTCTCTGTTGTTTTTTTTTTTACTTTATATATGAAAGACGTCTTCTTCTTCTTCTTCTTCTCCAACCTTTATGTGTGGTCGATGTTTCTGGCCAGCGTTCTCCATCTACCTCTGTCCTACACTTCATCACCAGTTAATCCCTTTGATCGAAGGTCATCCTTGATACATTCCATCTACCTTTGCTTAGATCTCCCTCTCCTTCTCGTTCCCTGTACCTCCATTTCCATCACTCTCTTCCCAAAATACTTTTCATCTCTTCTCATGACATGACCATACCACCTCAGTCTACTTTCTTGGATCTTATCTGATAGTCATCTAACTCCTGTGGTACCCATAATTACCTTATTCCATATATTATCTCTTCTTGTCACCCGACACATCCATCTAAACATTCTCATCTCTGCCACATCCAGTTTCTTCTCTTCTGTCATCTTTATTACCCACATCTCCGCTCCATACATCATTGCCGGTCTTACAACTGTCTCGTGTACTTTACTTTTCAACTTAGCCCTTATTTTCCTGTCGCATAGTACTCCATACACTTTTTTCCATTTCTACTATCCTGCTTGTATTCTGTGGTTTATTTCTACCCCCACATCACCATCCTCTGCAACAGTTGATCCAAAATACTTGAAATTTTCAACTCTTTTTCCATCTTTCTCGTGGTAAACTAGCTTCCCTATTCTCCCCATTTTTCAGTCTCATATACTCTGTCTTTTTCCTTCTGATTTTCAATCATCGATTTTCCCTTTCTCTTCTCAATTCCTTCAGTTTCTCTTCTACTACCTCTTGCCTAGTGCTACACAGTATAATATCATAAGCAAAAAGCATACACCAAGGAAACTGATCTCTAGTACCTTGAAAAAGAAAGCTGTTCCTAAAATATATTTCAACTGTTCATTTCTTCTCATACCTTATTTACTTTTTTCACTGGGCTATTTTTATCTGTTAAAGCTCTCGGGCTTATAGCATCTTGCTTCTCGTCTTAGGGTTGTAGCTTAGCTAATAATAATAATAACAAAATAATAATAACAACAAAAATCGCATAGACCAGTATTTCTATTGAGTTTATTCATATTCTTTCCTTTATTTCATTTTTTTTATTTATCTTATTTAATTTTTTTTTGTCAATGCTATGGCCATAAGGAATGTTTTTGGTTTGGGGAATAAACCAAATATATGATCAAGACGTCTGCACTTTTCTTTACTATATCATTATAGGTACTAAGCAATAGTACAGTAGGGGATGCCGGAGTGTTTAGTCTTACCAAAAGGGATGCTAAGGCCGAAAAAGTTTAAGAAATACTGTAGAAAAAGATTTTTTTTTTAAGTTCCATCAAATATCTTTTTTTAAAAACAGCATCAAAGATGTTTCGTAAAGAATTCCATCAAAGATTTAAAAAAATACACTAATTCAAAGCTTCTCATAAAGAGCTCCACCAAAGCTTTTTTATACAGAGCTCCATCAAAGCCTTTATATAATGAGGTCCATCAAATCTACTTCTAAAATCATTCAATTTTTTTTCATATAGAGCTCCACAAAAGCTTTTTCTTGAAAAACTCCTTTTAAGCTTTATCAAAATGTTTTCAAAACTTTCCATATATATCTCAATCAAATCTTTTCACAGAGTTCTTCCAAAAATTTTTTCAAAAACAGCTCCTTCAAAGCTTTTTCAAAATCCGCTCCTTCAAAGCGTTTTCAAAAAGATCTCTTTTAAAGCGTTTTCAAAAAGACCTACTTTAAAACTTTTTAAAATCAGCTCATCCAGGCCTTTTTAAAACCACCTCCTTCAAAGCTTTCTCAAAGAGAGCTCCTTCAAAGCTTTTTTCCAAAAAACCTCCTATAAAGCTTTTTTAAAATCAGCTCCATCAAAAAATTTTTAAAATCAGCTCCTTCAAAGAGTTTTCAAAAAGAAATTCAAAGCTTTTTTAAAAAGAGGTACTTCAAAACTTTTCAAAATCAGCTCTTCAAAGCTTTTCCAAAATCAGCTCCATCAAAGATTTTTCAAAATCAGCTCATTCAAAGTTTCCGAAAAGAACTTCAAAGATTTTTCAAAAATCTTTCAAAACATTTCATATGTAGATCCACAAAGCTTTTCAGAGAGTTTCATCAATGCTTTTTCATAAAGAGCTCCTTCATAGATTTTTGATAAAGCGCTTCATCAAAGCTTTTTCAAAACTGACTTAAAAAGCTTCATATGTGGCTTCATCAAAGCTTTTCATAAAGAGCTTCATTGATGCTTTTTCATAAAAAGCTCCATCAAAGCTTATTAAAAAATCTTTCAAAGCTTAATATATAGATCCATCAAAGCTTTTCATAAAGAACTCCTTCAAAGATTTTTCATAAAAAGCTACATTAAAGACATTTTGTTTAGATGGCCATAAAAAGAAGTAATAGTTTCATCTAAGCTTTCATAAAGAGCTTCATCAAAGCTTTTCGTAAAGAGATTCACCAAAGCTTTTTCATTAAGAGCAACTTTAAAGCTTTTTCATGAGGACCTTCAGTAAAGCTTTTTTTTTACAAAGAGCTCCAACAAAAAATTTTCATGAAGACCTCCTTAAAAAACATTTTCATTAAGAGCTCCATAAAAGCTTCTTCATAAATAGTTTTATCAATGCTCTACAGAAGAGCTTCAGCAACGCCTTTTTTATAAAGAGCTTCTTCAAAGCTTCTTCAAAAAGAGTTCCATCTGAGATTTTGAAGTAAAGGTTTGATACTATTTCACTTTTTATTTCCTAAATTAATTTTAACCCAAATTGCCTTGTAACGGAAGGAATTTTCCTCGTTTTGAAAACTTTATGGTATTTTTGTATCATCATCTTAGACTATTTTTTAGGGTAAGTAAAAGTTTTAAAAGGTTGAATAAGTTTCTCTTACGTTTTTCACTTATTTTTTTTTTCTTTCTTTATTAAATAAACATCCCTTAATTTAAAAAAGAGAAGTAGAGTATAGATTTCTAAATGCAAGGTTTTGTTCATATTCAAGTCATTTTCATAGCATGCGAAAGTAGCTTCTTTTTTCTTGCAAATGGACTACAGTATTGCTTTGACAAAGAGACAGAATACTGCATGAAAAGGCAATAAGATTAAAACGTTACTTAAATGATATATTCGCCAAGTTCCCATTTGATAACTACGACATATTTGCAATTGATAATATTTCAACCAAACCAGAAAGATAAACTCATAACCTTTGACGTTATGTAATAGTGATAGAGAGTAATAGAATTTGGCCATTTCACTAACCTCGTGACCCTTAGCAATGTGTTATTGGAACGGAATATAAATGAACTAACATTTTGTTGCATTTTGTAAAACGTTAAGCAAATTTCATTTATATATGGCACTGGGGATGATGAATGAAAGATAAATGTTATTTGCATCCCATGCATGTATTCTTTCGTCCACAAATAAAAATGTCAATTTCGTTAATGCGTCACTGGAAGACTAAAAAAAAAAAGAAGGATTTTTTAGACCAAGAAATTATAATAATGATGACGTCAACATGTTTCCTAATTGAAAAGCTGGAAAACATCATTACATCTAAACTTAATCAGTTATTATTAAAATAGTCAATCCTAACGTGAATGTATTTTATTTTTGTGTCAAGATTTTCATTCTAGTAAATATTTAATCTTCAAATAAAATTGAATGGGCTAAAACAGAAACTGGAAAGAGATTTTATTTAAACATTTGCGCGCACACTATTTTCTGTTAAGTCAAAATGCTTTATGTAAACAGGATAAGATTGAAAGGATAAAAGCACAAACTAAAACAGAAACTGGAAAGAACTTTTATACAAACATTTGCACGCAAAATGTTTTCTGTTAAGTCAAAATGGTTTATGTAAACAAGATAAGATTCACAGATCTAACGTTATCCTGTTTCATATTAATTTCATGTTACTTCAAATAAATTTCCCAATTAACCTTTTTCATTATTAGTGTACCACTGCAGCCATCAATAATTAAATTAGGACATTTAAAATTTTCCAGTATAAAAGTTTATTCCTTTTTTCAATTCTAAAACCACGTATAACAAAATTAAACGAACGGTAAATAAAATCCAGAATATGATATCTATCCAATTACATATTTACAGAAGCAACCGTTTTTAATTATTCAGTTCACATTTTACAACTGAAATGTGTGGAATTATATTTAGTCTTTTTCTTGATTCATAGCCACTTATATTAGACATCGAATGATGTTGTTAGCAGCAAAATATTGTATTTAGGGAAAGTTTTCTTTAATATTACATTCAACTTTTCTCATATCTACGTGACAATGAGATTGCTTTTCCTTATCTATTCATTAATTTTCTTCTTTGATCTTCATTTTCTAAACCACCACTACTGCTCTATATTCTTTATGCCATCATCATCAGCCGTAACTACTGTAGTCCACTGCAAGACTAAAGCCTCAGACTCGTCATTCAATTCCCGTTTGTTTATGGTCTTTCTATGTTAGTGTATTTCCGAAAAATCTCTTAGTTTGTCTGTTTTTCTTCTGGTTGATCTATAAACTGTCGTTCTTGTTATATGTCCTTTTACGTCTGATATTTTTTTTTTACATAATGTTTAAACATCCTCCGCTTCAGTTTGTTCTTTATGTAGTCCTGTTCATATTGTTATGGTTATTTGCGGCCTGATTGCGGTTTGCCAGACGGGGGTTCGAGTCCCCCTCAGACTCGTTAGTGCCTTTGGAGTCTGTAAGCTTACCATCCTTATGAGCTAGGGTTGGGGGTTTTGGGGGAGCCTATAGGTCTATCTGGTGTCATAAGCAGCCATTGCCTGGGCCTCCCTGGCCCTAGTATGGGTGGAGAGGGGATAAGGCTCTGATCATATATTATATGGTCAGTCTCTAGGGCATTATCCTGCTCGATAGGGCAATGTCACTGTCCCTTGCCTCTGCCATTAATGAGTAACCTTTAAACCTTTAAAACTTTGAAAGATTATTTATAAGTGGGCATTTCTCCTTACTGAAACTACAAGACTATCGTATTGCTTCCCCAAACAAGGTTGTACTTTACCTTTTTATAGATGAAGATATTAACTCGAACAATAATAATCTGATTTTCCGTGCCGTTTCTTGGTAATAAAAAACTACTTGATTTCCCTGTCGATTTACCACAATTACGAACTAATAGTGACCTCTGGATTCTTGTAGTCTTAAAAACTCCTGATGGTAAACTATTTCATACTTGTTGCTGTTGGCGAGAAAAAGCATCGGAAAAGAACATGATAAACTTTTTATGTGGCGTAAAGTCTCTCATCGTCATTCTATAGTCAATTCTTTTTAGTGAGGCAGATTTACACCGACTAGCTGGGGTGCCCTTTTAGCTCGGAAAAGTTTCCTGATCGCCGATTGGTTGGCCAAGATAACTCTAACCAACCATACAGCAGGAAACTTTTCCGAGCTAAAATGGCACCGCAGCGAACAAGTGCAAATGCGTCTCATTAAAAAATAAAAAAATAAAAATAAAAAAAAATAGATTATCGTATATTACTGCACGGTAATATGTTGGTGTATTGGTTCAGCTCGACTTTGCTTAGTTTTCTTCCACTTTTCTGCTAAGGACATTTCAGTTACATGCTGGGGAGGAAAATGCATAAAAGTTGGTCTCTTAATAGCGAAATTGACTCAATATGGTAAGGTAAATATCAAGTAAGTTTAATAGCAATTACTGCGAGGGTAACCCTATTGTGACCCACACATACACACACACACATACACACCCCCACACACACACATACATACATACACACACACACACACACACACATATATATATATATATATATATAAATATATATATATATATATATATATATATATATATATATATATATATATATATATATATATACAGTATATATATATATATATATATATATATATATATATATATGTACATATTTATATATGTATATATATATATATATATATATATATATATATATATATATATATATATATATATATATATATATATGTACATATATATATATATATATATATATATATATATATATATATATATATATATATATATATATATATATATATATATATATATTTATATATATGTACATATATATATATAAATATATATATATATATATATATATATATATATATATATATATATATATATATATATATATATATATATATATATATATATATATATACAAGGTCTATAGATATAAGAGGTCATCTCAGGCCACCTTAGTGCGCAGGTAGCCGGATGGTGGGAGTCGGGTCGGTGAGAGCGATGACGTCACTCAGACTTAGCCGTGGCTGAGTAAGCTGTGGAACTTCCATAAGAAAATAAAGGAACCATGCTTTCTGCTTTGTATTTTTCAATGTTTTCGAATATTTATATTTTATTCTTTTAAGATAATAAAAGTAAGATTACAAATACATAACTTTATTACACCCAAACAACCAAACAAATATCTGATGATGTAAATAACTGAAATTTGTCGAGCAACAGACAGTTTAAATTCATAAAATAAATAATGATATATACACAATATATATTTCAGTTATGTTCTATATCACGTTGTAAGCTCTTTCATTTTATTCTGCGCTTTTCTTGATGAACTAATATTCCTATTTAAAAGACGAATTCTAAAAAATGTACGACATCTAACAAAAAATTTAATCACTTCGTATGGTAATGGGATATCATTGCTTTTAAAACACTCGCTAATTAAATCAGTCAATTTATCCGTCGTTCCTTTTCCAGGTTTTAGATACTTTTCCCCATGATGACAAAGAAACACTTTTTCCATCGTTTTTAAATGCACCAAAAATTCTGCGTTTGGTTGCATTAGTTTTCCATCTCTTGCACTTATGGCACCAATCCACGTGCCATCTCCCTTTGTCGCTCCAGTTCCAAGGAATTCATATTCAGGAAACTTACGAGCTATATAACCACCTACGTATTGTAAGCCTCCATCTTCCATCGCTTTCCCTAATGCTTCTTTTTCAGTGTCAAATTCTACATATTCATCATTTTGCAAACCATTAACAAATTCCCCTGGCAAACAAAACAGCATTGCCGATAGACTGGATGCGCTTTGTTTAACAGGAAAACTGGAAAATGAGCCTGACGTCATCATATCACTATTGCAACTTTCAACGTTGCAGTTTGATCCTAACAGTTTGCTCTCTTTTCCTAGAATCTACGCTCTGACTCGGTGCTTAAATGCGACGGGTGATGGGTGTTGATGGCATGCACCCATCTGTCTTATGCAGCAAAAAAAAAAAGTGTTCAAGACCATCTTGATTTAGCCTATAAGTAAGAATATATGATGTATCAAATTTAGCTTTGATCATTTTCAGCAGCTCCATTAGAGAATTGCACGATGTAATTAAGCCTTTTTGGAAAGGATAGAGCCTATTGCTTTTAATTACTTTCATTTCTTTAGATACTCGAATCATATCTTGCAACGTTTTATTTTGTAGGTCCAGTTTCATCCCATAGGCATTTCTTGATGGCTTCCTATCACGAGGTACTCGAGAATTGAATAAATCGAACCAGGTATCTACAAGATGAATAAACTGAGTTGTGGTTTCCCAATGCTTATCTTCAAGCAGACCTTTGTTACCGAAGTACTGAAGGCATTTATATGTACTTTCGGACAGTAATTGCACCGCTAATTTAACATTCATGCGTTGCATACCCATAACATTGATGTGCTTTTCAGAGAGTTTATGTGCTGTCCGTAGATCACTATTGTTTTTCATAATTAACTCCCTGACTGAACCACAAAGAGCAAACCGATCTCCCGACAATACAAATCCATGATCAAGAAAATTATTCCTAATGAGTTTTATTAGGTGCGGTGTATCGGCAAACACGTGTATTTCTCTGTTATCATCTACCGGGTTAACAAATGCAGAATTGTCTGTATCAATGCCTAAGGAATTCCACAAACTGATATTTGTTGATCCTAAGTCACTAACCATGGCTACTACAGGAAACCCAGCTTTCTCAACCCGAATAATCAATCTAAAAAGGAGATATTTTTTCATGTTAGTGTCGAGATTAAAATAAATAATTTGTTTCCAGGAAGTGTAAGTCCTCTGATCATTGCGCATTGTACTTTGGATTTAGGATCATACAAAGTGTCCGCGCCTTTATCGTAACTCCAAATTTGTGCAACACTGCAATCGTCAAATGAAATTACACACAGACGTTCGTGTTCCAGCATTGACTCCGATTTTATTTTTAATAAGTGGATTACCGATTCTAAAATGCCAGTTTCTACAGCTATCTTACTTGACCAGCGATATAAAATTGGTAAAGAAGGAAAAGGTAATTTCCACTCTTCTCTTAAAAACTTATAAGCTTTTGGACTCAAACTGCGTAACGTTAAGGCTTTGCTGATATCATCGTCTTCCCAAGTATTAATATTACTTCCAGTGACAAGACATGCTACTTGTTAGGGTGAAAAGTATTTCTTTTCAATTAGCTTTTACTACAGCAGTTGCTGATGCATACATCTCATTAAACTTAACGTACATCGCTGTTTTCTCTTTTTTTCCAGTTTTCCTTTTCTTTTTCCCACTTGACCTTATTATCCAACCATTTAGCTTTTTCATTTTCCCATTTATCCCTTTCAGTAGCAAAATAGCTTTCTTTAACTTACCACTGCTCTTTTTCACATTTCCACTTTACCTCATATTCTTCCCACTTCTGTTTGATATTATCTCTCTCCTTCTCCAGTTGCTCAATTATACGTTGCAAATCTTCAATCGTGGGCACCGAGTTGACTTTTTGTACAAAAATCTTCCCTGTTTCGTCTTGCTCTTGTCTAAGGATTTCATCTACAAGTCGTTTTTGTCTTCTTTTTTTTTCGGCTCTTACTATCCTGGACGTATCTGATTAAAATCAAAATTGAATTATTAAAAAGATGGACTTGTATAGAGAACAATGCGATTAGAATTTTCTGACATTATTGAATATGTAAAAATCTGAACTAAAATTTATGAATGGTACTTTTTCACAGCGAAATGGAATAAAAAAAAAATTAACTATATATGAGGAAAACAACTGATTCCGCGATTTCCAGATTACTGATGAATGATAAAGAGGATATATAATAATTATAATCTATGTAAGTAGATTACAGCATCATTTATATCTTAATGTTTAACCAACAATACACGATACTGGTTTCTTACCTTGTGATGCATGTGAATGTCCAGTTATAGGTAAATGCATCGTTGGTACAGATCCTTTCTTTATTGTGATGAGAGATCGAGGCACTGGTTGATTCAGCAATTCATACATCAAATTCCTTTCAAATTCATCAGCTTCAAAGTGTTTACTACATATCTGAGCGTTTTCCCCATTAATAAGATCTCGTTTGCACAGCTGAATCCACGTTTCCCTTATGATGATGTCCTTAGGGAATTTATGAAAAGTGAGATCCTTACTTTTTCCTCTATATGAGAAGCATCCGAAAACTGCACAATTACTGGGCATTTTGTTATATATAAAACAGCTTTAATCAGCAAGGCGGAAGTGTACACCACGCTTGCTTGTAAACAACTGCCCGGTCGAGGAGTGATCGACCTTTGGTATGCTTGGGTGAATCTAGTCTATGACCTTGGCCGTACCTATAGGTACTGCCTACGTCACAGTCCGTACCTGCGTAGAAGACTCATATTTTTGGTCGGAGTTGAGAAGACTTCCTTAATCTATA
>NC_090734.1:100139816-100152316 GCF_036898095.1 Palaemon carinicauda
ACTGAAGCTAGGCCTGAACTTCCACTTCATATCTCGCCCCAAACCTACGGACAAGAGGCTGGAAGTTGAACTGCTGATCGACTAAATTCTTAACCACCAAGAAAATGGCACCCTCTGGACTACAGACACCATTCAACCCCTCCTTCTTACTGAAACCCACATGGACCTAGGGGAAGATACACTGCAATAGTGGCATTGTTTCCATGGCCATGAAGACTGCAGTCAAGGAACTTTAGGAAGAAGCAGCTGTCTTGTCTACTCTCCTCACGAGAGTAGACAAGACCGCAGCCTTTGTCCTCATGAACACTGAAGATTACCATGGAAAACTCTACACCATCCTGGCTGAAGCTTTCAAATTTCAGCAACTTACTTCCAACCCCAAACAGAACATCTAAAGACAGGCCAACCACATCATTGGTATTTTGAACGTGGCCTCCCATGCTGTCCACTTTCAAACCATTACTGGTGATTTTGGGCCTAGGGAACCCCATCCACCCTATCATCAGCTAGTGCACGACTCTAACACACCAGCTTGCTAAATAGGTTAACTCTCTTCTAAAGGAATTCCTGACGAACATCAAAGGCCATTCCAATGAAGGAATCATCACCTCTCTTGATGTTGAGTCACTCTTCACCAACATTCCTATAGACGAAACCATCCAGCTTATCAAAGACAGGTCTATGGGGTCGATTCAAACCCTCTACTCAACATTGCTAAACATGCTCTCCTCACTCTCCCAGAAATACAGTATATACGAAGAAGGCCCCATTCACCACCCATCGTGGGCATATGTACATTCAAAAAGATGGTGTGGTGATGGGCTCTCCTCTAGGCGTCCTCTTCGCCAACTTTAACATGGAGACATATAAGAGCTAGTTTTTTCCCGTGAAGTTTCATGTTTGAGGAGTGCAGCTCCCTTAGATTTATGCTGGAAAATCATATCAACGGCCGCCTTCCATTCTTCGACATCCTGGTTTCAACTGCTGAGCAGTGTTTCAACACCACCATCTACACGAAACCCATAAACCTAGGATCTTGCTCATGTCCTTGTGAACAATTATTACTTCCAACGGGCAGATTAATTGATAGGTCAAACGTCTGCCATGTTTAATTTGTTTGAGACTGAGTCCAGCAGCGAAAACAGTACTTCCAAACTCAACCTGTACTACATTAGCTCTATTCACAAGCATTACAAGGAAGATGTGAAGACTATGAAGGAGATTATCAGGAACAACTTTATGGCCACACAGGTAGAAACTATTATAAACTTGAATACTTATTATCACACTGCTAGGACCAGATTCATTGTTATGAAGAGTAACCCGACCCCTCCCGTCTAAAACTTTTAAAAAAATATTTATGTCATCTATTCCTACCAATGCTCAGTCCATAGATTCCCCGGACGTTATACTGGAATGATGACGATGAGACTTTTGAAACGTTTTTCCAGCTGCATTTAGCAGGATGCTATCAAAATGCAACAAATCCTGATCCCAACAAAAGCATCAAATCAGCATTGCCCTGGACAGCAAAAGACTAAAGAACCTGGAGGGCCTGCTCATAAAGTAATGAAAGCCGTATTTCAATACTACACTATAAATGTTCCTCCTCCCTTCCTGCCATAAAAACACCAACCAACCCCTCACCAATATCGATGAGCATGAAGACAATCAGCGACCCAATAGCCTGCCTGTAATTGAGATTCTTACGGCAAGCAACTCAGCTAATCAGGAAGCAGCTCGGGGCTCACTGGACCTGTGAGCTGAGCGGCAAAACAGCTTGCCTAATGCCCAGCCCCACTTAGGGAGCATCTTGGCCAATCAGCACCCAGCACTAGGAGCCCAGCCCCGCATTACCCGGACAACTATGAGTGTAGCAGCAGCCTGACTGTAACGGATCGGTTCTCGGCGAGCACCTCAGCCAATGGAAGAGCTGTCCCATCCCAGACTGAGTACCGACTCAGCTCATGGGGACCAATCGATGATCAGCACCCAAATCGACTAATGCCCCAACCCTTACTAAAAGAGCTAGCCCCAATTACATTGTCCTACTTCTAGTTCTAGCCTGAAGAGAAAAGTAAACCCCCGGCATCCTCTTCAAATAAATGCATTGCACCCGACTCTTTACACCATGTATTTGACAAACATACCACAGCTACTGGCAGCATGCAGCACCGATGGCAGAATGAAAATTAGAGCAATTGAAAATTAATGTCACTAGGGTAGCTGTATCCTCAATAATAATAATAATAATAATAATAATAATAATAATAATAATAATAATAATAATAATAATAATAATAATAATGATAATAATAATAATAATAATAATAGATGCTTCATATAGCTTCCTGCCTACATTAATATGATAACCATTTAATTAAAACTCTCATAAGATGTGCAATATAACAAAAATTATCTTTTCCTTTACAGTGTTTCCTCAAGTAATCTTGTTTCATAAATTATCTAAATGGGGTAAACCTTTCATAGAAAACTACCTTCCATTTGATTATACAAAAACTTCATTGATTCTTTTTATCACAGAGAAACATGTCTATCCTTTACTGGTTTTTCTCTTTAATGTTAAGTCCTTATCTAATGACTCAAAAATTACTTCAGGGTCTCTAATATACTCGTTTCAACAACGGTTTTAATGACCAATTCGTGGCAATTAAGTAACTCGCTTAATGGAGGAAGTCGACGCTTTAAAATGAGAGGCGTATTTATAAGAGAGAAAGAGGTGGGGAGTGACACTTGATTAATGGGTACAAATGAAGCCTTCTTCCCTGTAATAACTTTTTCGACTTTATATTTACAGAGACTATGAGTGGGGTGGGGGAAAGGTTGACACGAATATCAAAAAATTTAAATTTTTCGTTTAAAATGAAAGAGAATTATATATGGACCATATGGAATGCTCTAAATACCCATGAGCGCTTTGCATTTACTATCTCAGAGTACCTATTTACCTTAATGCGTCTGCGCTAACAAACATGCGTAGAATGCGTATTGAAGCATATATAA
The DNA here is from genome assembly GCF_036898095.1 of Palaemon carinicauda. Lineage (NCBI taxonomy): Eukaryota > Metazoa > Arthropoda > Malacostraca > Decapoda > Palaemonidae > Palaemon > Palaemon carinicauda. Next base: position 100,142,841 of record NC_090734.1, read on the forward strand.
TTTACTTCTGTAGCATAACAAAACATTGTAGATAACTTTAATATATAGCTATCTTTTAGTGATATTCATAGCTGCCTAGAGACATACAGACAGACGACAGACACACAGAATGGTCACACCTATGTTCTTACCATCTCGAAAACGAGACTTTTAAATACTATTTTGTTTTAAGCTATTTCTGTTAGGTGGACCTAACTGTTAGCTTTCTACATTTTACGTGGTATATAGTTTACAAATCTCTCTCTCTCTCTCTCTCTCTCTCTCTCTCTCTCTCTCTCTCTCTCTCTCTCTCTCTCTCTCAAGTTTTTTTTCACATATTCGACGTCACCAATCAGGAAATAAAGTAACATTACTGTTAGTTTTATGGCTTTAGAAACCTAACAGATATAATTAATAATCAACCGATTAACAAATAATTGAAATGGCAAATGAACTAATATATATGAAATGTTTTTATCAACAAATTTCTTTCGACGGTGAATGAGGACATTTTATTCAAAATACTAACCAAATGATACTTCGTGGTCATTGAAGCATTTTAGCACAATACAACTTATTGCCAAATCTATGCTTATGCTGCATACATAAATTGCAAATTAATATTCCAGCAGTTCAGTAAATTCTCTTAGTTTTCGAAGTAATACTAGATAAATTCCTTAACTAGCCTGAACAACTAATAATATGAATTTGAAATTACTTTCATCTAAAATTATTTACACAATTGATATGGATTTTATTGTTGATACTTTTAAAGGAATGAAAATAAGTTCAAGGAAGCCAAATATAAATAATATCTTTTAATACCGGATAATTTAATATCCGACTCTCAATCAACCTAAGATATTGTCAGTTTAAAGGTTTAAAGGTCGCCTATGAATGGCAGAGGCAAGGGACAGTGACATTGCCCTAGCAAGCAGGACAACACTCTAGAGACTGACCATATAATATATGATCAGCGACCAAGCCTCCTCCCCACCCAAGATAGGACCAGGGAAGGCCAGGCATTGGCTGCTGATGACTCAGCAGATAAAACTATTAGCTCCCCCAAACTCCCTAACCTTAGCTCACAAGGATGGTAAGGTTGCAGGCACTAATGACACTAACGATTCTGAGTGGGACTCGAACCCTTCACTGGCAAACACTATAGTCCATGGGCCAGAAAGTGAAACCCCCCCCCCCCCCCCCGAGGGAATTTTCACGACCCCCCCCTAGTTTTCTTCCTTAGGGTGTCCTTTATGCATATCCAGGTGTTTCCAACCACATAAATGTGGCAAAAAGGCAAAATTATCACTTTTTGTACAAACCGCACGCCAAATTTTCACATTTTCAGCCGCACTGACTTAGCGTCGCTTTATTGGCTCTAACTTCCTTGATATCCAAACTAAGTGAACGTTTTTGGTACCAACATAATGCTAAGACCAAGAGCTACACAATGATATATAATCATGTCCATAATTAATGATTAATACGTATTTCAAGGCAATTATTGTAACCCCTACCCTTAATTTTTGTTCGAAAATGGGCACCTGTAACTAGTTGCTACTGATACTGATGATATTGTTGAGGCATTTGGTTACGTTTCTGTATTTGATTGTGTACATAATCTTATTTAGAATATTGCATGTCAGTTTCGTTCACTAATTTCCCAAAATATGTGAATTAAGTGACAATAATCAATTGATTGTATAATGGCTACATATATTTATTGATACCTACTTTGTAGGGAACGTTTCTTAATAACTTCTGTAAATCGTGACATATCTGCATTATTTTGTTGTCAATCAAATGCCTGGAGCATATACAACTAAGCTTGATGATGTAAAGTTAATCTGTTACTGAAATCCATTATCTAAATTGCTGATACGTATCCCCCACTCCTTAAAAATAGTCCAAATTTCAATTGATGGAACTTTGTTCTACCCTCATCTTCCCTATCATCTCTACTTTCTGGTACCAAATGGCAACAAAACAATATATCTTTATGATTTATTATAAAAAAAGAGTATTTTACTAACATTTAAAGAAGGAGATGCTTTGAAGAGAAGTATACTGCTTGGACATTATTCACTGTAGGGTGGCCACCACATAATTATATCATGAATATGCATGCACAAACATAGTAAATATGACTAAAACTATAAATGTAGGACACTACCTATTGCAATGTGTCTGACTTTCATATCTGACAGGTGTCATTCACTGAGAGAACCAAGAAAATCAATGATTAACAGTAGAATAAGATAAATGTAACCAAAATAAATGTCATTTATAACTTAAACTGACAACTAATACCAACAAGTAAATGGTGAAGAGCTTGGAAGTCTACACCAATGTTTGAAATCTGCGAAGTTGTGTTCATATAAACATCATTATATGTGGAGTATGATAGCCTAGTTAGTCTCTCTTTGTCACTGGCAACAGACAACTACAGAAAAGAACTAGCTTGAGAATTTACACATTGCGTTCATGATTTTTCATCATTAATGTTGTCGGCTAGGTTGTTAATATCCTCTGTATCCAAATCGTCATCGCTGTCAGCTTCTCTGTCTAGCATGATATTAATGAGTTCCTGTGGCAGTATATCACCTTTGACCCAGTCAGTCTGCAGCTGTCCTGAGTCATCAAGTCTCCAGCCTTTGCCTACTGGACTTGGTATATCTGGATATGGCACACTGGACTTATTCCAAACATATGCTTGGTTGTTGCATCTGAGGATATGCATGTGCAGTGATGACCTGCATGGTGGGAGCAAGCTCAGACCAATGCCATCACAACTGGACAAAGTTTGGCCTTTCTTGGGCTGGAATTTTTATCTAAACATATCATAGAGCAGCTTGTTTATGTCTTTGTAGTTGGCCTTTCCATACATACAGCAGACAAACAGTTCAAGTTCACTGAATGTTTCTTCAGAAAGTTCAGCATTGGTTGCTAGAGAGATTAATGCTGAATGGTATTCAGGATGGGCATCAAGTGTCTTCTTTGGTGTAAGTTTACCTTGGCGAACGAAGGTACTTGTTGTATCGCATCTTGTGAATGCATGAAAAGAGTACATGAGTTTACAGTAATCTGTACCATGTTTGCTAATAACAGCTCTCAGATCAATTAGTCTTCTCTTGTTTGAAACGCCAGTATCAAATAACACAGACGGGTCAATATCTTGAGAAAACTTCAACAGCAATAGGAAGACATCAGTATCTGGTGAACGGACTACAATCACCTTTTCTGCACGAAATGATTTGGCAGCATGGATGCAATGCAAAATGATCCGAATATCTGCTTCCTCCTGTGAAGAAAATAGGTCCTGCACCTGCTTGGTCTGAACAGTCAATCCATCCTCACTTGTAAGGAGAGTGCATTCGTCCTTATACACAAAATATACATCAATTTGTGAACTCCCATTGCACGGTTGTAATGTTTGCCCCTCAATATTTGATCAATCGATCCACTTGCACATACACCAGCCTCAATAATGATGTCCTCAAAGCCTGTGGCGGACATCATCTTCCCGATGACTCCAAGGTATGAGCAGATTGTATGAAATTCCCCAATCCTTACAAGAACACCACTGTATTCTCGTGGGTTTTGCCACATGATAGAGTAAGCTTTCATTACTACAGCTAGATCAAAAGTTACGAAAGTGACCTCCTGCTGCACATCCTTTGTGGTCTGCTGGCATAGTCGGAGTATGTGCTGAACTGTGGCATAATTAGTAATTGCCCTATGTACGGGCACCATGTAATCAACTGTAGACTGAGCACAGGCTTCAACATAATCACCTTTTCCAGTCATAGCGAATTGACCTGTCTTTATTACTCTTCCCTGACTGCTGACTCCTGAGGTGGCTGCTCCCTGTTTATGTCACAACTTGCACTACTAGAGGTCTTTTGAATGACAATACCATGTGCTACATGTGTTGTTCCAGCCCCGGATGGTGTTTCTTCAGTCAGGTTGAAGTTGTCCCAAGCTGAAGTGGAGAACTACAATATTCATACAGGATGATATGGCTGCGGGATTCCTGTGTGATGATTTGGTTACATATGGCAGTTTTTAGCTCCATCACTTGGGAATATGACTAACAGTGACCGAAATGATTCAGCAGTGTAATGAGCTCAGCACTTCCTGTTTTATGTCTCAAAGTTATTCCAAGAAGAGCATGTTTAGGCATTTTCCATTCTCCTCGGCTCATAGCATAACATACATCTTGAGCACATGAATCAACCATTCTCTCTATCTTTGACGAAATATCTTTAAATGGTTTTCCACATAGAAGCTGCGACAAAAAGTTAATCAGGATTGGTGGTGGTTTGTTCTCTATGGACATCAACTGCGCTGCTGTAGGTGGCCATGGCAGTACGGCTTCATTCCTTTTGGCATCCATTAGTTGTCGCCTGAACATCATAGCTGCTTCCTGGAGAAACCTTTCCTCAGAGGCGGCCATCTCAATTGCTGCCTCTACTGCTTATCCAACTGGTAAGAGATCAGAATATATAAGTTTATTTCGGTATTTGGGTGCCCAGAATTTAACCTTGTGACTAAAATGTTTCTCCACCTTATTCTTGAGTTTATAGGTTTTGTAGTTTGGATTGTAAGTTGATGGATGATGTTCTTGTAAATATAGCAAATATTTCTCTTTCAACATTGTCACACGTTCTACATTGTACCCCTTGATTATATGTTCTTCAACATAATCACAGATGTAGGAGAATGCTTCGCTATGGGCAGCTAAATGTTCAACAGCACTCTGATAAGTCTCTTTATTAACAATTTCACTCCTGCTTACGAGTGTAATCTCTGCGACAAGAATTATGATAATGTGCCTCTCGTGTTTGCAAATCACAGCCTTCAATCTTTCCAAGTAATGTGTAGTCATTTTTATGCTTTGTAGCCTGTAGTATTGACTCAGCCGCAGTTTCTGTAACACACTTTGTTGGAAACTCTCTAGCACTCCTCTGAAGGAAATAAAATTGATGAGGATGATACTTGCTTTCGATTTGAAGTTGAAGGCCCTTCGTCATCTTCAACTGGATGTTGTCGTTTTCTACTTTTGATATGACCAACATTTATAAACTTTTGATAACACTTCCTGTGTATTCCATGGGTATTTGCATTCAGCGTCTCTGGAACTTCTCCATAGATTTCATCCATCCTCACTTTAGCATCAGCACTAGCTTTGCGGAGCTGCACTGATTCCTTGATCTTTTCAAAGCTCACATCAGTCAGTTTTCGAACAATTTTGTCAGTTTTCTGTTCAGAAAAATGAATAATGTAAGTCCTTTTGGCACACTCTGCAGAGTTTTTTTTTTTCAGTAAACTAACAGGACGTTCTGCCATGCTGACTAATTATCAACAGTTGATTTTGGATCCTTTGCCTGAAATGCAAATGCATCATAATTTATGCACAGAACCAATTTCAGAAAGCTGGAGAATATATTGTTATCTATTGACACCAAAATGGTGCAGTTATGTAACAATTTACAGAAGTTACGGAGAAACTGATAATATGTGGCCATTATACAATTATATTGATTATTGTCACTTAATTCACATATTTTGGGATATTAGAGAACGAAACTGATATGCAATATTCTAAATAAGATTATGTACAAAATCAAATACAGAAACGTAACCATATGCCTCAACAATATCATCAGTATCAGTAGCAACTAGTTACAGGTGCCCATTTTCAAACAAAAATTAAGGGTATGGGGTACAATAATGCCTTGGAATACGTATTAATCATTAATTATGGACATAATTATATACCATTGTGTAGCTCTTGGTCCTAGCACTATGTTGGTACCAAAAACGTTCACTTAGTTTGGATATCAAGGAAGTTAGAGCCAATAAAGCGACGCTAAGTCAGTGCGGCTGAAAATGTGAAAATTTGGCGTGCGATTTGTGCAAAAAGTGATAATTTTGCCTTTTTGCTACATTTATGTGGTTGGAAACACCTGGATATGCATAAAGGACACCCTAAGGGAGAAAACTAGGGGGGTAGTGAAAATCCCCTGGGGGGGGGGATGGGTTTCACTTTAACGCCCATGGAGTACTAGGCAGAGACGCTACCAATCAGGCCACAGCATCACCTGAGCGACCTTTGTTTGAAGGTCAATCACACAATTCGATGATAGACGAGATATGAAAGATCTTCAGACGCTGAAGTGTTGAGTAAAAGAATAATAAAAAGAAGAGGAAATGAGATAGCTTTGATAAACGATGCAATATCTTTAGATACTAAAACGTTGAGGATGATGAAGAACAGATTGATCGGAAAGTTGAATAGTCCAATAGGCGGACATTCTACTTGAACCTAATACACCAGACACCCGTTAAGATACTACCACTAGAGAGTTATGGGTTTTTTGAATGGCCAGATAGTACAAACTGGATCCCTCTCTCTGTTTACGGTTCACTTTCCGTTTGTCTACTCATACATCGAATACTCTGGCCTATTCTTTACATATTCTCCTCTGTCCTCGTACACCTGACAACACTGAGATTACCAAACAATTCTTTTTCCCCGCGGGGTTAACTACTGCACTGTAATTGTCCCGTGGTTACTTTCCACTTTGTAAAGGTAAAAGACTCTTTAGCGATGGTAAGCAGCTCTTCTAGGAGAAGGACACTCCAAAATCAAACCATTGTTCTCTTGGGTAGTGCCATAGCCTCCGTACCATGGTCTTCCACTGTCTTGGGTTTAGAGTTGTCTTACTTGAGGGTACACTTGGGCACACTATTCTATCAAATTTCTCTTCCTCTTGTTTTGATAAATTATTTAAAGTTTAGATATGAAATATTTATTTTAATGTTGTTACTGTTTTTGAAATATTTTATTTTCCCTTGTTTTCTTTCCTCGCTGGGCTATTTTCCCTGTTGGGGCCCCAGGGCTTATACCATCCTGCTTTTCCAATTAGGATTGTAGCTTAGAAATTAATAATAATAATAATAATCATAATAATAATAATAAAAATAATAATAATAATAATAATAATAATAATAATAATAATAATAATAATAATAATAATAATCTTCGAGTTGCTTTTTCCATCAAGTCGTATTCTGAAAATTTCTTCATACATGATGTGAAATATTTGTAAAATATTCCTCACTAAACATAATTGCTTAAAATACAAAGAAATAAAAATTGAGAAGCAGTAGCCTTCTAGATAACCTATGGCTACCTATAAGAATGTAAATTCATATTCTATTATTCTATCTTATTCTTCAAATTTAGTTGACAAAACTAACAACCTCAGAATGGCTTAATCATTTTAGTCTATTGATTATTAAAAGTGGTTTGTTATTGTTCTATTTTGTACCAATTAATTCAAATCTTCAAAATCATTTCTATAATTGCCAACCTAAGAAAGCCCCTATCACCTATATTCTGTGGCTCATTAACTTATATTCCCTAAAACATTAAATGATTTTATCAAAGTTTGAAAATTTACTGAATGCAGAGGATAATAGGGAGGCAGATATAATTGCTGTTGCAGGTGTTGAGGTGCCAGTGATGGGAGATGAGAATGAGAGAGAGATTACAAAAGTTGAAGTGAGGAGAGCACTAGATGAAACGAGATTAGGAAGGGCGTCTGGTATGGTTGTTGTGAGAATCGAGATGTTGAAGGAAGGGGGTGTGACTGTACTTGAATGGTTGGTGAGATTGTTTAATATGTGTTTTGTGTTTTCAATGGTACCAGTAGATTAGGTTTGTGCATGTATTGTACCACTATATAAGGGTAAGGGAGATGTGCATGAGTGTTGTAATTCTAGAGGTATTAGTTTGTTAAGCGTAGTTGGAAAAGTGTATGGTAGAGTAATGATTAATAGGATTAAGGATAAAACAGAGAATACAATCTTAGAAATACAGGGTGGTTTTAGAAGTGGTAGGGGTTGTATGAATCAGATTTTTACAGTAAGGCAGATATGCGAGAAATATTTAGCAAAAGGTAAGGAGGTGTAAGTTGCGTTTAAGGATCTGGAGAAAGCGTATGATAGAGTTGATAGGGAAGCAATGTGGAATGTGATGAGGTTATATGGAGTTGGTGGAAGGTAGTTGCAAGCAGTGAAAAGTTTCTACAAAGGTAGTAAAGCATGCGATAGGATAGGAAATGAAGTGAGTGATTGGTTTCCGGTGAGAGTGAGGCTGAGATAGGGATGTGTGATGTCACCGTGGTTGTTAAACTTGTATGTTGATGGAGTGGTGGGAGAGGTGAATCCTCGAGTGCTTGGACGAGGATTAAAACTGGTAGACGAGAATGACCATGAATGGGAGGTAAATCAGTTGTTGTTTGCGGATGATACTGTACTGGTTGCAGACACGGAAGAGAAGCTTGGCCGATTAGTGACAGAATTTGGAAGAGTGTGTGAGAGAAGGAAGTTGAGAGTTAATGTGGGTAAGAGTAAGGTTATGAGATGTACGAGAAGGGAAGGTGGTGCAAGGTTGAATGTCATGTTGAATGGAGAGTTACTTGAGGAGGTGGATCAGTTTAAGTACTTGGGGTCTGTTGTTGCAGCAAATGGTGGAATGGAAGCAGATGTACATCAGAGAGTGAATGAAGGTTGCAAAGTGTTGGGGGAAGTTAAGGGAGTAGTAAAAAATAGAGGGTTTGGCATGAATGTAAAGAGAGTTCTATATGAGAAAGTGATTGTACCAACTGTGATGTAGGGATCGGAATTGTGGGGAATGAAAGTGACGGAGAGACAGAAATTGAATGTGTTTGAGATGAAGTGTCTAAGGAGTATGGCTGGTGTATCTCGTGTAGATAGGGTTAGGAACGAAGTGGTGAGATTGAGAACGGGTGTAAGAAATGAGTTGGCAGCTAGAGTGGATATGAATGTGTTGAGTTGGTTTGGTCATGTTGAGAGAATGGAAAATGGCTGTCTGCTAAAGAAGGTGATGAATGCAAGAGTTGATGGGAGAAGTACAAGAGAAAGGCCAAGGTTTGGTGGATGGATGGAGTGAAGGAAGCTCTGGGTGATAGGGGGATAGATGTGAGGGAGGCAAGAGAGCGTGCTAGAAATAGGAATGAATGGCGAATGATTGTGACGCAGTTCCGGTAGGCCCTGCTGCTGCCTCCGATGCCTTAGATGACCGCGGAGGTAGCAGCAGTAGGAGATTAAGCATTATGAAGCTTCATCTGTGGTGGATAATGGGGGAGGGTGGGCTGTGGCACCCTAGCAGTACCAGCTGAACTCGGTTGAGTCCCTTGTTAGGCTGGAGGAACGTAGAGAGTAGAGGTCCCCTTTTTGTTTTTGTTTCATTTGTTGATGTCGGCTACCTCCCCAAAATTGGGGGAAGTGCCTTGGTATATGTATATATTAAAGTTATCTTCAAATTACTAACAATGAAAATCCAATATTCACTTATAATTCATGGTATTCTTATACTGATTATTTCATAATTTATATTCTACTAATAAGTCACATTTGTTTTAAATAGAGATGATATTACAAACCTTAAAAACGCACGATCT
>NC_090734.1:100154816-100169816 GCF_036898095.1 Palaemon carinicauda
CATACATACATATATATATATATATATATATATATATAGATATATATATACATATATATATATATATATATATATATATATATATATATATATATATATATATATATATATATATATATATATATATATATATATATATATACTCTGATATCCATAGACCAACTGCATCTCATTTAACACAGTAATGAATCCGTCAGAATGGGCGAACTCCTTTGAAAACCTATTTTTCCCCTTTTGATTCCAACAGAAGATGGGTGTAGGTGATAGATGGTTTACTGTGGTGGGATTAAGCTAAAGGGGAAAATAGCATTGGATCATCATCCTCATCCCGTCCCAAAATCTTCGATAATCATAAGTAATATTTTCACGTTATAATTATAATCATGTTTGACTACAAACTACAATGTTTTCTAGCTATTAGCACACTTTAAATTGGAGATGTACATTTAACTGCTACTTCGGTGCAAGATAAGATCGTTTTCACCAACCGCGGGGGTTCTTCCCCAAATGTGCCTATAAAACAAGTGAATCATAACAACAGCCACGATCCACAGCTGTGCCACGGTCCACAGGTGTGCCACGAGATTATTTCAAGTGTGCCGTAAAACAATGTTATGGCACACCAGGAAATATGAAAAACGGGTATAAATTTCAGTCAGACGTTATGTTTAAACAGTATGGTGAAACTAGTAATGATTTATGATCGGAATTATTGTACAGTACGTAGTAAATACTTCGCCGTTTAAGTGTCACATTATTTATAATAATGTTTATTTAATGTTACCTCTAGTTCACGAAATTTAACAACGAATTAATTCTATGGTTTTTGGACAAGGAAATTTTTTGATTTCTACACTGTATTACTGAAAGGAAATGTTTTGGTAATTAAAAAATACAATCAGTAGCATGCAAGGTAGAAACGAATGTTTTTTTCTTTACAACAGATAAGTTGATGGCCTGTTTGGAAAAATAAAGCCATCTCACGTATTTTGGAAATTTTTTCTTCAATACGTGGTAGTTACATTAAAAAATTAATCCCTAATTTGGTATACCACCTGACAGGGCTCAATGAAAACATGACTTAACACAGATAAGTATGATTGGATAATTATGAAATGACTTCTTAAATGTGCCGTCTAATATTGGACTACAGTTGCGTGAAGAAATAAAACTGAACCACCAAGTTTAGTGATTGGGGTATTAAAATAGAAAAGCCGACAGTGTTTATTGGTGCATTTTAGATTCCTATACATGAGGCATTCCCTACTATAACTAAAATAGATATATTACAATTTTCTTTTTATCCATGTGAACTAGGCTTCGCAACCCTAAATAACATGAACATTAAGAAGTGAGAAAGACTAAGCTCAACTGAAGAGGAAATGAGAATCTGTTTATTGCACTTTTGACCAAATACTGAAGTCACAAAAAGAGACATCTGGCAGAGCTTTCACACTAATAAGCCATAATATTGACAAAATAGAAATGCTGAAATTAAATAAATTCATATTCATAGGGATTATTCTAAGTCTGCGGTTCCATTCCATGAAGTTAAAATGCATAACTTTTTGAATTTTTCCAAGTGTGCCGTGATATTCTTATGAGATCCTAGGTGCGCCCTGGATGAAAAATGGCTGAGGAACACTCGTACAGATAAACACATTCCTAAGGATGAACATTTCATTTCGTAACGCCGGCTTCGATCTCTACATTCTTCTTTGGCCCTTGGGGAATATTACAGAACTTTTATGTATACATACCTACATCGAAATGCTGAAATAGATATGTCAATACTACACACATACACCCACACACAAACACACACAGACACAGACACAAACACACACACACACATTATATATATATATATATATATATATATATATATATATATATATATATATATGTATATGTATATATATATATATATATATATATATATATATATATATATATATATATATATATATATATATATACAAACACACACACACACACATATATATATATATATATATATATATATATATATATATATATATATATATATATATATATATATATATATATATATATATATATGTAAATATATATACACATATATAATATATATATATATATATATATATATATATATATATATATATATATATATATATATATATATATATATATATATATATACTTTTTACTGCCGAGATAAACAGGTTATACGCTCACTGTGAGCAGTAACGCTAGATGGAGCCCATCAGTTATTTATCAATGTTTCAAATATATAAATAAATGGTTTTATAAGAATATGAAAGAATGAGAAAACAAATAAATAAATAAATCACTAATCATTTTAATATGAAATTGTGTATATCTGATATTTCCCAGATTTCCATCAGTAATGTGTTGACATTGAAAATTCTTTCTGAATTTGTCCAGCCAAAACCACCAATCAAACGTCCTTATATCTTTCCTCTGAAAAAAAAGAAAAAAAAAATATAGGAAATAAAACAATTATTTCGACTTCAACTTGTGTGGAATGAAAGAAAAGCCATACTTTTCCTATCTTTCTTTTCCCCGAAAATCACGACTTTGATTACCCTTCTTCCTGAGACAGCTTATCTCTCATTAACCAACCCCGCCCCCACCCCCTCCCTACTTTCGAAGCTCATCCCTTTTTCTGCACACACACACGTGCGTGCGTACATGAGCACAAACTCATAAAAAAAAAAAATTCAATTTTTTTCTTTTGCAAGACTAGCCACACTTAATCATTGCAAAATGTTAAAATTTATTTTTCAGTGATAAATCATACAAATGTCCAGTTATTGAAGTGCACGTGTAAATTAATTTCCATTAATAGTTAAGCCTATGATTTATATATATATATATATATATATATATATATATATATATATATATATATATATATATATATATATATATATATATATAAATATATATATATATATATATATATATATATATATATATATATATATACATATATATATATATATATATATATATATATATATATATATATATATATATATATATATATATATATATATATATATATATATATATATATATATATATATATATATATATATATCGTCAATTTATATATATATATATATATATATATATATATATATATATATATATACATATATATATGTATATATATAAATATACATATATATAACGGATTTTGAGCGAAGCGAAAAATCTATTTTTGGGTGAGATGGCCATGTCGTCCTGATGGAAGTTCCTATAGGGTAGCTTCCTAGGGTATATTACAACTACGGCGATATACCCAGAGAATTTACCTTAAGGTACCAGAATTCTAACTCCTGGAGCGAATATCCCTCGTGAAAGGGATATCGCGACATATCAGAGGACGTATTCTTGACACGCCACATGGCAATCTGCACTCCGAACAGAGATTTCGTATCGCAGGGGGCAATTGGCAAGAAACGAATTCGTGAAAGAAAAAGGGGGAGTCGCTCCCAAGGCTCCCTATCTCCCGTTTCGTAAGCGTGCCTGGCGCCAATCCTGGCGCCATCTGTATTCCTTGTCCTACTAGACTCTGGAAGAGTCTCGAAGAGTACATATACTTATGTATGAATACCAGGCAAGCTAATATAGTGGTCTCACCCTATATTAAGTAAAGCATAGTTTGTAAAGAACCACTGCGTCAATATGAAATATCGACCAGTTGTCCGCACAATACTTGTATTGGACAAAGGTTTATATCCGCATAGGAAGAAACTAGTAAAACCGCCCTCGTCCCCTTATGGGACGGAGTCCTCCCGTTAAGGGAATCATAAACCAATGCAACATAGCTTGCATAAAGGAACAATTCTATTAGAATTATCCCAGATAAGGTACATAGAATAAATGCTCAATTATACCAATAAATTGACACAGGTGAAAGAGACGCAAAGTTCTCAAGAACATGTTTATTGACAGACAATAAATAGACAGGTTAACAACAATTATATATATATATATATATATATATATATATATATATATATATATATATATATATATATATATATATATATATAAAAAGAGGATAACCCAGAACTTTAAGCAAAGTATGATAGTAAACAGAACTTGTTTATCTGAAAGAAAAAACACTAAATGCCACTTTTTTAAGATACCGAGGTATCAAGTCATAAAAGTCTGTATTACAAATCAGTCACATTAGCGTTAGAAACGCTCGGCACACATGTCTGCACTTATGCTAGGTTCACCTTTGGAAATGGAACAGTTTATATGGGCAACTCAGTGCCCTCATTTAGTTTGTAGTACAGTATGTAACTACACACTCACCCTGGAATTAATCGTCCCGATTAAAGCCACTGTTCCTCGCAGAGTTAAACAGTAGGGTTAACGACGCGACCCACTGCTACCACAGATCTCTTTAGTTCCTCTACTTGCTTCGCATAGTGGCGAAAGAACACTCTGGAAGACTTCCAGCCAGTGTATGAACGGAGATGTTCAAAATCCATATAATTAAAGAAATTTAAGGATGAGGCAACTTTCCTCGGATCGTGACCTGCGGGTGTACTGCCAGGATCCGCTCTGCGAATAAAATATGTGATTTTTGCTCTGAGTTGATTCAGAGATAAATTTGAGCCTGATGTTTCTCCCCTGAATAGTTGACCAACATCACCTGGTTGAGAGATGGTGACCTCGATCCTTGTCGATTCAAGCATCTCACAACTACCTCGCTGTCCATCACCATCCTTATGTGGATCGAGTGACGCGGGGAGACTTTCTTTAAGGTAAGGAGCACTGCCATAGCTTCTAGAAAGTTTATGTGAAAGGTCTTGAATAGCTTGGACCAAGTCCCCTGGACTTTTTTCCGATGAGAGTGACCTCCCCATCCCTCCTTTGAGGCATCTGAGTTAATCGTCACCGACGAGGGAGGTGGCTGAAGAAGAACCGACTTCTTTAGATGTCTGGCTTGGGACCAAGGCCTGAGAAGAGTACGTAGCCGAAGCGGAACTGGTCTTCTCAGATCTCTTCGCGCGTTTGATGCATAACTTCTCCAAACTCCGGTTGCATCCTTTAGCTGTGCTCTTATCACTGGGTCTGTCACCGAAGCAAACTGGAGAGAGCCCAGTACTCTCTCCTGTTCGCGTCTTGATATCCTTTCGGAATCTTGAAGTCTCTTGACAGAACCCGCTATCTCCTTCCTTTTCTTCGCCGGGATGGAGAAACTGTGTGACAAAAGGTCCCAGTGGATTCCCAGCCACTGGAACTTTTGAGATGAGGAAAGTCGAGACTTTTTTCTGTTGATCTTGAAGCCTAGGTACTCTAGGAACTTGATCACTTGACTGGAAGCTTGCAAGCATTCTGTCTCGGATGCTGCCCACACCAACCAGTCGTCCAGGTAGGCTACTACCTGAATTCCCTTTAGGAGTAATTGTTTGAGAGCTGCGCTCGCAAGCTTCGTGAAAATCCTTGGGGCTATGTTTAGCCCGAATGGCATGGCTCTGAAGGCGTATAGTCTTCGTTGTAGCCTGAACCCTAGGTAGGGGGAGAGTTGACGGCTGATTGGGATGTGCCTATAGGCGTCTGACAAGTCTATAGAGACGGAATATGCCCTCTTGGGCAGTAAGGTCCTTATGTGTTGCAGTGTTAGCATTTTGAATTTGCAATTCACTATGAACTTGTTGAGTGGCGACAAGTCCAGAAAAACTCTGAGCTTTTCCGAGTCTTTCTTGGGAACACAAAACAGCCTCCCTTGGAATTTGATGGACTTCACCTTTCGGATCACATTTTTCTCCAACAGTTCTTGAACGTACTCCTCCAGAACGGGGGTGGAGTGTTGGAAAAACCGAAGGCACGGGTGTGGAGTGCTGTACCAGCTCCAGCCCAGTCCATTCTTGAGTAGGCTGTGGGCCCAGGGATCGAAGGTCCATCGATCCCAAAATTTCAAAAGTCTCCCTCCTACCGGTATCATCTCACTTGGACTGCCATCCTGAGGTCTTGCCTCCCTGACCACGACCACCCCTGAATCCCCTTCCCCTTGAGGGGCGCCTAGACGAGCCTCTGGCTGCTCCTCTAGGCTTTGCTCGAAAGGAAGAAGACTGCCCTTCGAACGTTTGGGTGAATGCCGTGGACTGTGTCGACACAGCCTAGGGTACCCACTGAAAAGTGGTCGGGGTTTGTGCCGCCATCTGGGGCACTGGAGGCAATGGCAATTGCAGTTGCTGTTGCTGTCTAAAGGGCTTGGCTGGCCGAGACGGTAGCCTAGTCCTCATAGTCTTCCTCTTTGGTTGAGGACCCTCATCTGGGGAAGACTTTCTTTTGATAGCCAGGCCCCACTTCTGGAGAAGGTTTCTATTCTCCAAGGCGGCCTTATCAACAACTTCTTTGACCAGATCGTTAGGGAAAAGGTCTTTTCCCCAAATGTTGGAGGAGATTAGTTTCCTTGGCTCGTGCCTTACCGTAGCCGAGGTGAACACGAACTCCCTGCAAGCTCTCCTCGCCTTGACGAAGCCATAAAGGTCCTTCGTCACTGTGGCCAGATGAGTCTTAGCCACCACCATGAACATTTCATGGACCTTGGGGTCACTTGCCATCGTCTCAAGAGTAGTCTGAAGAGACATTGAGGCAGCCAGTCTTTCTTTTGTCTCGAACTCTCTTCGCAAAAGAAAGTCAGACAGCTTGGGGAGGTCCTCGCCGAACTGCCGTCCGGCGATATCAGCCTCCAACTTTCCAACTGAGAACGTAAGATGGACGTCCTTCCAGTCTTTGTGGTTCATAGGCAGGGCCAGCGACAAGGGTTTACACTCCTCCAGGGAGGGGCAAGGCTTGCCGGCCTCGACTGCTTTTAGTACAGCCGCAAACCCTTTTTGTAAAAAGGGGAAGGCTCTAACAGGAGAGGACACAAAGGAAGGGAGCTTCTTGCTCAATGCAGCTACCTTTGAGTTAGAGAAGCCCCTCTCTTTCATCGAGGATGAAAGTAGAGCTTGAGCCTTAGCACGGTCCATCACTATGACCTCCTTCGGCTCTGTCTCCTCCTTTGAAGCTGGTTCCTTCCTCAGCGGACATAACAGTCCGGATATGATGCCTTGCTGGGCCAGATTTCCACCTCCTCTAAGGGAACTGAGCCCAGCTTATCCGAGATGACGATCTTTCCAGTCGTCATCGGCATTTGCTCATCATACCTCCATGGGTTAGCATCTGAGCACAAGGGAAGGTCTTTCACATTGAGCCTTTTCTGGGGCCCATGTGATTCTGCAAGGCACTGCATCCGCAGTTCCATTGCAGCCGCCTTCTCCTGCTTCTCCTTCTGCATTGGTTGGATCATTCCAACAATAGAAGAGAGGGCCTGTCCCAGCTCTACTGGGAGACCGGCCGATGTTGAGGGAATAGGCTCCGGAATCTGAACCGGAGTAGCCGACACTTCATCGGCCTCTTCCTCTACAACGTCTGGGGCTTGAACTTCATCCTGGCCTTCTGCCAGGAGGTCTTCCTCCAGACGCTCGTCCACGTCAGACATCTTGTCATCTAACTGGATGTCTTGCATCGCGACCGTGACTTCAGCATCCACCTGGATCTGAGCTTGGGGGTTCTCCTCTTGAGGCTGGGGAATCACTGCATCAGCTGATGCCTTAGGGAAAAGATACGCCCTCATCTTCTCACTTGGAAGATAAGGGCCAGAAGTGTTCTTTTGGAAGCCCCTTACCCAGGTACGAAGCTTCTCCCTTGCTTTATCCCTTGAATCCGCCGTCCTAGGGGAATCAAAGGCCTCAGTAATCAGGTTAGTGCACACAGTACATACCTGAGGGTCCCAATACTGGAGATCATCCTTGGAGACAGCGCATGCTGCGTGTCTCCTACAAAACTCATGTCCGCAGAGGTTCTTGCTGCGGACGTTGCAGAAAACACTTCCGCACTTCGGAGGGTCCTCCTGTAAAGAGAAGAAATTTCCATGAGTATCAAGTGAACTATGTATCACTGGATATGCATAGTATAGCATAACAATTCAGAAAGGAAAGACACACACTTGTGTTTCCCTCACAACCCATTGTTGCAGCCTTCCAGATAATAAAATCAAATGGTTAATCTCTTCTAGAATAACCAATGCAAAGTTTCCAGAGGAAACAGGTGGAGCTCACACCTAAGCAATGATTTTAAAATCCTGGATAATAGACAGGAAAGAACTCACTTTCCTATCTGTAGGGCAACAGCAAAGGGCTGTGCAAGAAAACACAAAAGTGTTAGAACACACAGTGCTGTACCAAAACCCATACTATAGTTTTCTTCTTACAGTATATGTTATACTGAAGAATACTGGTACAGTATAGGAGGTTATGTGCCGGCCGACACTTGCCGGCCGGCACACACCATAACTAGCTTTAAAGTATACTACTTAACAGCTATAAGGCAGCAGAACGCTGGTTCAATTGCATTTGCCGGCCGGCAGTAACTGCCGGCCGGCAACAGCCAATGTCGGCCGGCCATGACTGCCGGCCGGCAACTACACAAGGTAGTACCCGGCTGCCGGCCACACTCTTGGTGACCGGCAGACAAGAGCTGATATAAGCCGGCAGGCAAAGGTACAGGACCAATGCCAGGCGGCAGCAAAAGAACCAGAGGACTACAACTGCACTAGAAGAAAAACAGAATGGATGCCGGCCGGCAAGGGACTGAGTCAATTCCACATCCTAACCTATTCTAGGTCCAGATGTAGAATGACGTACAGTACTGTAATGGCTAGGCCATTACGGAGATAGAGGGGGAAGGGACAAAAGAGGGTCCTACCAACCTTGCTTTAGTGACGGATCACCCGCAGCCAAGAAACTTATCTTAGCCTAAGGGAGATCCAAGGGGGGAGGCCAGCAATACTTGCCAGCTCCCAGAGCACCAAAGCAAGAAAGGTGTTGCTACTCCCAGGGAAAGAAACTTATCCTCCCCCGAGAACAGCAACGAGGACTAGTCTGGTAGATCACAAAAGAAGGAATCATCTCGTACAGAAACCTTCGGTAGTGACCTAAGGAGGCTAGCCACCTATGTCTGTGTCAGGCCAGCGAGGGAGACTCTACCCCAAGCCAGACAAACACAGACTCAGACTAAAAACCTCTGTTGTTCTGTCCCTCTTTGAACCAGACTTACTGGAACAGGAAGGTACAGTAACACCGCAGTATAGTTTTATCGAAAATTAATTCAGATAAACCACTTAGGGATAAGCCTAAGGCTTAAACAGAGGGAAAGGGATTGCATACCTTCTCCGAAGAAAAGAAAGCAACCGGGGAGTATGAGAAAGTATACTAAGGCTTCATAAGCAGCTTAGCCTAGGCACCAAGAGAATTGATTACCTAAATCACCGAAACTCACTCGTATACTATCTTGGAAATATTCCACATAATCTTAAATGTATAAAACATAGCCTAAAGCTTCAATAAAATTTTAATACACTCGGAAAAACCAAAATCATGCATGAAGTACTAGGACCTAGCGTAGGCCAGAATGGCGAATACTTCGCCAAAATAATACTAAGCATGAAAGGAAATCCTATGTAATGCTAAATAGCTAAAATTTATTAAAGCAAAACAACTGGGAATGTCGCTCTGACTAACTAAACTTATACCTAGCGAGCGACAGCGTCCATGACGCCTCCGGTAGGCTACGGCTCTTGTAACAAAGATTAAACCTATTAATCACTTAAAAATTTACCAAGAGCCTACATTTATACATAAAAGACATGGTACTCAACTTATCAGAGGCCGACGAAGATGGAGAAGCCATGAAAAGCAGAATAAATCCAAGATTTGCGAGAAACACAGGAAAAAACACCGAGTTGTTAAGCTACGCAAAAAGGAATGCAGATGGCGCCAGGATTGGCGCCAGGCACACTTACGAAACGGGAGATAGTGAGCCTTGGGAGCGGCTCCCCCTTTTTCTTTCCCGAATTCGTTTCTTGCCAATTGCCCCCTGCGATACGAAATCTCTGTTCGGGGTGCAGATTGCTATGTGGCGTGTCAAGAATAAGTCCTCTGATATGTCGCGATATCCCTTTCACGAGGGATATTCGCTCCAGGAGCTAGAATTCTGGTACCTTAAGGTAAATTCTCTGGGAATATCGCCGTAGTTGTAATATACCCTAGGAAGCTACCCTATAGGAACTTCCATCAGGACGACATGGCTTGAGCCCAAAAATATATATATATACATATATATATGTATATATATTTAAATATATATAAAAATATATATATATATATATATATATATATATATATATATATATATATATATATATATATATATATATATATATATATATATATGCGTGTGTGTATATACTGTATATATGTATAACCTATATATAGCTATATATATATATATATATATATATATATATATATATATATATATATATATATATATATATAAATATATATATATATATATATATATATATATATATATATATATATATATATATATATATATATAGGTGTGTGTACATACTGTATATATCTATAATCTATATATATCTATATCTATATATATATATATATATATATATATATATATATATATATATATATATATATATATATATATATATATATATACATATATATATATATATATATATATATATATATATATATATATATATATATATATATACATACTGTATATATCTATAATCTATATATATCTATATATATATATATATATATATATATATATATATATATATATAGAGAGAGAGAGAGAGAGAGAGAGAGAGAGAGAGAGAGAGAGAGAGAGAGAGAGAGAGAGAGAGAGAGAGAGAGAGAGCAGAATATTTCTGGCATAGACAGCAAACTTTTACTCTGCAGCAAAGCAAGCCTATCAACCGTTTTATGAGATCTAACTACAGAAGAGATATCTAGTAAGGGAAAGTTAACATTAAGAAAACATATATGACTGGCTCATTCCCGTAAGCCAATCATGTGTCACAGAGACGTGTGCTAATCACAAAATCCTGAAAGAAGGTTTTTCCACCTTGCATATATCAATCTTCCCTCATCATAAGTTTCTACTAAAACTTTCTTCCCACACTGATGGTGTTATATCCCCGAGAAGCTTGTACACAGAGAGGAAATTAACAAACAACTTGATAAATTTCATACGTTTTGCTTAGAGTACTCTGGCCTGTAGGATCCAGATCTATTTGCATATTTGAACGATGCATTTATGTAATGTAAACTCGACTAGAGTAGTATGAATTAATCCTTGTCAGTGGGTTTAAATTGTGCCAGGACCGTAAATACTAACTTCATTTAGTCATGTCACTGACAGAGGTAGGAATATTTGGTCTAAATCTACGTATTCGTTCGAACTCATCTATAAAGCAAATCTTATTAAGATAAATACCTAATACTAATTAGTATTTATGTTATGTATTTTTAGGGAATTTAGTGAATGGATTCGTGACTTAAATTGTCTCACAAGAAACTGATAAAATAGGTTGAATTAATGTATTTATATTTATTCTGAAAAAAAGATACATCACCTTGATGACCTGGTGTTTACCACCATCTTTAAAAAGTGTCATTATAGTAAAGGCAGAGTTTAACACATCTGTCTTTGTTTGTTTACTTGGTTACTTTAACTATTAAAACTTACCATTGATTTTTTACCTTCTAGGATTCTGTTGATCGAATATGTTGATCATTTCACTAGTTTTGAAGAACATAGGCAACTTTGACTTATATTGTAACTTGATGGACGATTTAGGATATTTGGAAGCAGTAGCCTTAAAACGATGAAGATTATAACCTCTTGTTCTTTTTTTCTTAGTTCTGAAGACCAAAACGAAGAGTGGGTGTTAAACGGGAAGCTGATTTTCAAGTAAGATTTTCACGTTCTACAAAATCCTCGTATATACTTCTGCTTGGCGATGAAAGATATCCATATAACTGTTGGAATTTACACACACGCAAACACACACACACACTCTCTCTCTCTCTCTCTCTCTCTCTCTCTCTCTCTCTCTCTCTCTCTCTCTCTCTCTCTCTCTCTCATGGATTTTAAGAATATTTTTGAGTTTGAGTAAAGTTGACTCGAAGTCGGCAGCTTTAGGATAACGATTTTCACGGACAGAACAGAGTGTCACTCACTTCTTACTACCGAAGAAGAAGAAGAAGAAGAAGAAGAAGAAGAAGTGAAACAAAGCTGGGACGATAGTGTTAATGCAAACAATAGTGGACAAGTTACAAAAACCAGAAAGATTCTTGTACGAATATATAACACACCTTTACGATATCTTAACGACTGCAACTATGAAAGTCATGGAAATATTTAGTATTAATGATTAGAAGTATTACCTTTTATGAAAAATTCTTTGAAATAGAAAAGGGTATAGAGTGTTACAGATCCTTATAAAATGGTCTTATATTGTGTTTCAAAATAGATTTTAAAGGAAAGGTGATTCAAAGTATATGAATATCCTTAGTCCAAGAAAAAGTACTTTGTGTAATAAATGCTCGGTAGAAATGGAAGAAAACCGGTATTATTTTAGAAACGCATAAATCGCACTTTTCTGATTAGGAATATACCATTAGCTATGCCCGGAGATGAATAGAACATAAGTAATCGATTTTTGTTACGTTTACAAAAAATGAGGACTCCAAAAAAATGACTTCATAGCTCCGCCCCTCTTTTTGTTCCACCTATACACTTCGTTTGATTGGCCCACGTGACTTATTCACGCACCACGTGACTTGATACTTTGAAATAATTGGCTCATTTTAACCAAATGAAAGCCAATTATATTTAAATATTCCTACCACTGAGTGGATATATCTTTTAATGCTTCTAATGTTACTAATAATTATAGAAAGCAACGACTGAAGCCAATGTCTGGCCCTTCCAGGATATTTCTTTTCATTCTTCTAATGTTACTAATCACTGTGGCTTTAAGGGGGGTCGCAGGGGGTGGGGGGGGTGGGGGGTGGGGGGGGGAGGAGCTCTCCCCCCCCCCCCCCCCCGCTAGGCCTAGGTAGGGGTACAGGGCCCTAGGTTAAGTTAGGTGGTTGTATTAGGTTAGGTTGGGCTAGGTTTGTTATAGAGTAAAGTCTAAAACCGTTCATTTCCGAGGAAAATTAAGATAATATTCGTGCAAAACACATCAAAAATACCTAGAAAAATATATTTTCATGTCATTTTGGGCTGGTTCATCTTTCTATAAATTTACCAGAAAACCTATTTGGAAATAATAATAATAATAATAACAACAACAACAATAATAATAATAATAATAATAATAATAATAATAATTGTTTATGTCAGGAAAATAATAATAATAATAATAATAATAATAATAATAATAATAATAATAATAATAATAATAATTGATAATAATTATAATGATAATAAAGATGTATGTATCTTTGTGGGCGGATGAATATTCACTTAATTAATTTATTTGTTTATTTGTTATTGTACTTGAATATATGTTTCTGTTAATATGTTTAGTTCGCTTTTTATCTCCTGATTGGCTTCATTATACTTTATCATCATATTAAGTATTAAAATCTGCAGCTATTAACGATATGTAGTCATCATTCTTATGGTCGTCTTATATTCTTTTATATCAATGAAATTCCTCCACATATTACAAAATTCATCTAGGCGATCATGTCTCAAAATTATTACTTGATTTGTGACGCAAGTTAAACATGCTATATACACCTAATGAGTGGTTTCATTATTGTCAAAAGCTATTATTCTCTAGAAAACATTTAAACTTTTAACTTTCGTATAAGGTGTATCTTAAAGAGTGTTAGTTTTATTCGTAAACATTGTCTCTTTGCGAACACGAATGAAATATAGTTATTTTCCTGAGATTTAGAATATGTATGATATGGATGATTTCCTCGTAATCGGAACCTAAGCAAATTATTCCTTTCTTGTCTTCTTATAAGAAATACAATAAGGGAGTAACTACATATCTGTACGTAACAATGTATACAAATTCTATGAATTCATAATAGAAAGCATTTTGAATGTTCTTGGGGCAATATAGAAATAATGTCAAATGGCCCAAGAGGCAACGTTAGTCCGAAGCCAATCATAAGTGTTTTAGTAATTATATTTGTTCCAAAGAGTTAGATCGGAAGCGAAGCTTTCAAACGAATGAAACTGTTGGGTAAATTTGAAATTGGTTTAGTTTGGAATAGGAATGTATTTTTGTTAACCGAATGTAGCCAGGAATATTAAAAGTGGAAAACCATAATGGTTTAATAGCTTGGGGTAATAATATTAGCAATGCAGAGTAAGGTGATGTTGACAAAGCCTGCATTTGCGACCCTACTCATGAAGTGCATTTTCATACACACCCACAGTGGATGGCTTTGGGAAAATCAACATGATAATCACTAGTTAATTAAACATATAAGTGCTGGAAAGTGGATGAAAGTCTCATGCAATAAATAGCCTTTGAGCTATACACCATTCTTGGTGTTTTAGTACCTAATGGAGAGACTAAATGCCATAATGACTTTCCACTGGTTTGTACACGATCGAACATAGTAACGACATTTCTCCTTTTTTTTTTGTATATATTATCCTTTGTATCTTCACTCTCCCCTCGCACTGACAGCAACTTGCATCAACCTGTGTGCTTTTCTTATTGTTAATTGTTGACAGAACCGGTTGCCGGTTGGACAAGAAATAGCCTGTTGTATTTTGTGACCTTCTTGCCGGGACCTAGTGTGTATATAAACTCGATGTTCTGTAATAAAAAAGTTACTCAGTTGCTTTCATCCTGCTTTTAAGTCAAAGCCTACTCCTGGACCGTCACATTGCCCGTCACAGGCTCAAATCTTCAACCAAAAGGTTTTATGGAAGGGGCAAGTCAGATGCACAGGTAAATGAGTTTTATTCACCATATGTTAAAGATCTTTTTAGCATGAACAAAATCTGTTTATATCTGTAACAGTTGATTCTACCATAATATGAAATGATTAAATTTGATAC
>NC_090734.1:100174816-100177316 GCF_036898095.1 Palaemon carinicauda
TGAACACCAGACAGGAGAAAAATACTCAAAACAAGGTAGAATGAATGAATTAAAACACTCCAGAATAGATTGATCACCGAAAATCTTAAAAGACTTTCTCAATAAACCAATTTTTTGTGCAACTGAAGAAGACACAGACCTAATGTGTTTCTCAAAAGTAAATTTGATGGCGAGAATCAAACCTAAAATTTTAAAAGAGTCATACAGATTTAAAGAAAAATTATCTATACTGAGATCCGGATGTTGAGGACCCACCGTACTTGACCTACTTACAATCATACTTTGAGTTTTGGTAGGATTCAACTTCATAACCCATAATTTGCACCATGCACTAATTTTAGCTAAAGCTCTATTTAGGGATTCACCAACCCCAGCTCTACATTCTTGGGATGGAATTAATGCAAAGAGAATAGCATCATCTGCATATGCAACAAGCTTGTTTTCTAGGCCAAACCACATGTCATGTGTATATAGTATGGAAAGGAATGGGCCAAGAACACTACCCTGTGGAACACTGGATATCACATTCCTATACTCACTAGGGTGCCCATCAACAACAACTCTTTGAGATCTATTACTTAAAAAATCAATAACAATAAGAAGAAACAACCCATCGACCCCCAAACTGCTTGAGTTTGAAGACAAGGGCCTCATGATTAACACGGTCAAAGGCAGCACTAAAATCAAGGCCAATCATACGAACTTCCTGACCACAATCCAGGGATTTCTATACAGCATTGGAGATTGTATGAAGGGCATCACATGCTCCAATGCCTTTACAAAAACCAAATTGCAAATTAGGGAATATATGATTACCTTCAGCAAACTTATTAAGACGTTTTGCCAGAAGACGCTCAAAAACTTTAGATACTATGGGAGTTATGGAAATTGGGTGGTAATCAGTGGGGCCTGAGCTATCACAAACACATTTACATAGAGGAGTACCATTATCAATCCTCCAACAAGTGCTAAAAGCTCCTCTTGTTGCTAACTTGCGCAAAATAACAGATAACTTTGGAGCTAAGAAATCTGCTGTCTTTATAAAAAACAATGGAAAAATACCATTTGGGTCTACACCTCCATAAGCATCAAGGTCCATCAACAGAGCTTTAATTTCACGAGATCAAAAAGCTAAACTAGTTAGTTTAGCCTCAGGAAAACATGAAGGGGGAAGTTCAAGTTTTTCATTACTCTGTTTACTGTCAAAAACATCAGCCAAAAGAGTTGCCTTTTTCTTTGGACAGTGATTGACTTAGGATTCTGGTTTAAGTAAAGGAGGAACAGTTACATCTACACCAAGGAGTGCAAATTCAAGGGTAGACCACCATTTATATTACTGAATTGTACCAGAAAGGGTTTCTTTATGGTTAAATTGTACTCCTTTTCAGTTGAGGCATAAACTCTCTGAGCAAAAGCTCGAAGCTGAGTATAGTTATTTCAGGTCAAATCTGTTCTTTTACCCTTCCAAAGATGATAGGCCTCCTGCTTCTCCAAATAAGCACGTCTACAATCATCATTGAACCCCGGTTTGTCCTTCACTCGGTACCTTACCACATGAAAAGGGATACGCCTATCAATTATGTTGACTATATTCTCATTCAAAGGGACAACAGGATATACACTACTATATAATTGTGACCAATTCGAGCACAAAAGATCATGCAAAATCCCATTCCAGTCTACTTGGGATTTTATATAAATTTTACAAGAGTATGATATATCAGGGACAGGATGCTCAGTCTTCACTACTAATGAAATCAAGGCATGATCAGAGGTCCCAACTGGAGAACCAACCTTACTAATTATAATGCCAGGGGAGTCAGTGTATACGGGGTTCAAGCAATTACCAGACCTGTGGGTAACCTCATTTATGATTTGCTTACAGCCCGATTCAGAGGCAAAGTCTAAAGCTCTTAAGGCATGGCGATCGGTAGGAGAGATAGAACCTAACCACTCCCTATGGTAGGCATTAAAATCACCAACAAAGACAAAAGAAGCCTTTCTACCATCTTCATTTATCTTGCATAATGGTAAGAAGACAATCGAAGATAGAATCATCCATGTCTGGATTCCGGGAGATCGAACACAAATAAAAGTTGTTATGCCTGCCACACACTTATATTACCTGAATCTCATGACATCCACATTGATAGGACTTATGAGAAGCAGGGTACTCAGTGCTAATATACACAGCCATTTCCCTAGCCAGTTATAAAGAGCTCAGATGAGTGCCTCATATTAGAAACAAGAGTTTCTGAACACAAAACTGAAAGGTCTTGAATATTTGGATGAAGACCACGAACATTGCAATACAGAAGATGACATTGACGAAATCTACGATGTACTGCTCCCAGATATCACAAAATGTTTCCAAACAGCATAAGAATTAAGAGAAATAAAAAAGAGACATCACACTTAAAAACTAGATTAACTGAAGGGAGGAGAGTAAAGATGGTTTTGAAAAGAAAAAGAATCAGAAAAGGAAAAGACAACCTCTTGA
>NC_090734.1:100182316-100184816 GCF_036898095.1 Palaemon carinicauda
TTTGATTGACGTGAGCCAATGAACTATGTATGTATTATTTGCTATATCAATTATATTTCTCTAAGGTTCGAGATTTAGAATTCATCATCAGTTAACATAATTCTTATTGTTTCAGAAGTGTTTGGTGAAAATAAAATGTGAAATAGCATGCAATGAAAAGTGTTCATTGGTGCATTATCATAGTGATTTTGTGGTATATAGGATGTAGGGTATTAAAGACTATACTATTAGCACATTGTTTACTCAAATTATCTGATTCGGAATCAGGATGAGAGAAAACCCCCAATCAATCAAACAATCAATTAAATTATCTGGGCAAATCGCTCACTTCCATGCAAACCCCCCTCGCCCTGGTGACGATTGTTCAGTGCTCAAAGGTCCAAGTCTAGCTGCCCAAGACAAAAGGAAATATTTCCTTAGCATTGAATCATTGTATTTTTACGATTTTATCTGTCGTTTCATAACCTAACATCCACACCTCCCCCGGTAAGCTCTTCAAGAAACCCATTACTCTCGATACCTGTTCAATCAGTATTTTGCATATTTACTTCGTTGTTTATAGTTTTGAAAAAAAAATCTACCAGAAGGATCTCATTATAACTGTAAGACCTTTAAGCCTCGAGCATGTAGGGATGGGAAAGACGGATATAACCAAGTGGGGTTCAAGGTGATGGTGGAGAGGTGGCGATAGGGTGATCTTAATGTATGGCTTGACGAGGTTTGCTTAATAACATTTAAGAAATGGTGATAATGATGATAGTAATATCCTTATTGATATCATTTGATAGTAATGATTCCAACTAGCAATGAAAAAGGGCATATATTGTTCTAACATTGTTTTCAGGTGGTCACTGAACATCTCTGGAACATGGGATCTTCACCCAAAAGAAAAACACATCCAACACCAGCTTGCGATATAGTTAGCAGTTTTGTGTGATCCATGGTCACATCCAAATAACATAAAATACTGGATACATGTAATATATATATATATATATATATATATATATATATATATATATATATATATATATATATATATATATATATGTGTATATATATATACATATATATATAAAAATATATATATATATATATATAAAATATATATATATATATATATATATATATATATATATATATATATATATATATATATATATATAGTATATATATATGCATATATATATATATATATATATATATATATATATATATGCGTATATATATATATATATATATATATATATATATATATATATATATATATATATATATATACATATATATATATATATATATATATATATATATATATATATATATATATATATATATATATATATATATATATATATATGTATTTA
The DNA here is from genome assembly GCF_036898095.1 of Palaemon carinicauda. Taxonomy (NCBI): domain Eukaryota; kingdom Metazoa; phylum Arthropoda; class Malacostraca; order Decapoda; family Palaemonidae; genus Palaemon; species Palaemon carinicauda. The sequence continues at coordinate 100,183,684 of NC_090734.1, forward strand.
TGTATATATATATATATATATATATATATATATATATATATATATATATATATTTAATATGTGTATATATATATATATATATATATATATATATATATATATATATATATATATATATATATATATATATATATATATATATATCACATACATACATATACCAAAGGCACTTCCCCCAATTTTGGGGGGTAGCCGACAACAACAAGAAACAAAACAAAAAGGGGACCTCTGCTCTCTACGTTCCTCCAGCCTAACCAGGGACTCAGCTGAGTTCAGCTGGTACTGCTAGGGTGCCACAGCCCAACCTCCCACATTTCCACCACAGATGAAGCTTCATACTGCTGAGTCCCCTACTGCTGCTACCTCCGCGGTCATCTAAGGCACCAGAGGAAGCAGCAGGGCCTACCGGAACTGCGTCACAATCGCTCGCCATTCATTCCTATTTCTAGCACGCTCTCTTGCCTCTCTCACATCTATCCTCCTATCACCCAGAGCTTTCTTCACACCATCCATCCACCCAAACCTTGGCCTTCCTCTTGTACTTCTCCCATCAACTCTTGCATTCATCACCTTCTTTAGCAGACAGCCATTTTCCATTCTCTCAACATGGCCAAACCACCTCAACACATTCATATCCACTCTAGCCGCTAACTCATTTCTTACACCCGTTCTCACCCTCACCACTTCGTTCCTAACCCTATCTACTCGAGATACACCAGCCATACTCCTCAGACACTTCATCTCAAACACATTCAATTTCTGTCTTTCCATCACTTTCATTCCCCACAACTCCGATCCATACATCACAGTTGGTACAATCACTTTCTCATATAGAACTCTCTTTACATATATATATATATATATATATATATATATATATATATATATATATATATATACATATATATATATATATATATATATATATATATATATATATATATATTTATATATATATATATATATATATATATATATATATATATATATATATATATATATATATATATGTATATATATATATATATATATATATATATATATATATACATATATATATATATATATATATATATATATATATATATATATATATATATATATATATATATATATATATATATATATATATA
>NC_090734.1:100187316-100219816 GCF_036898095.1 Palaemon carinicauda
ATTTAATTTTCATCTATTTTCATACAAACAAATAGATAAATAAGTTTTATGAAAGAGTTGCATTTATTGAATTAAATCGTAGATATTACTCATTCGTGACCTTCAGTTGCAAAATTACGTGTGAAAATCCTATATATCATAAGTCATTGTAAATATCATTTTGCTCCTTTCAAAGCATTTGTTATATTAACATCTATGTTTTCTGACATTTTGATATATACATGACATTCACTGTTAACAAAATAATACAACAAAAACTGTCAGTATAAATATATAAATATATATATATATATATATATATATGTATATATATATATATATATATATATATATATATATATATATATATATATATGTGTGTGTGTGTGTGTGTGTGTGTCTGTGTGTGTGTGTGTCTCTGTGACTGTGTCTGTGTGTGTGTGTGTTTGAATGCGCGTGTGGGTAAAGTATACAGTCTTCTTTTATGTTGTATATCTATTAAAGCACTTTTCAGAATATTTAAATACTGATTAAAAAAAAATCCAAACAAATTATATATGCAAGAAAATGCACCCAGAAAAATGCACAAACACAAAAACAGATTACGTATGTATATAGCGCAAGCTGGAAAGGACACTGAATCTTCAAAAAGGTTAGTTAACATTAATGATGGGCAGTGTGATATATATATATATATATATATATATATATATATATATATATATATATATATATATATATATATATATATATATATATATATATATATATATATAAACGGCTGGCAAATTACATAAACTCCTGAGCTCCAAACTCACCTGCTTATTTTTACATAAAAACATAAATCTGTTATACTTGAAAATTAATACCTGAGCTCTGAGAAAATTATGCAACCCCTTGAATGCAATATTTAAAAAAGCACTGAATATTCGAAGGTCTCTTATGTTATTCTCAAAGCAAAACTGAGTGATTATGTATTATTAGTTATTTCAAAACAACCTCTTACTGCGGTTCTTAATCAGGGAATATGAGCAAGAACTATTAATTAATACAGGTGACGAAATAATACACACTTTACAAAAATAAATGTAGTCCATAAAAATTTACAACAAATTTACCCCCCCCAAAAAAAAAAAAATAATACCAAAATTAAATTACTGGAAATATTAAATCTGACCAAAACCTTAGAATTAGACAATAGAAAGACACTGTTTAACTATTTTAATTCATAAAAATATTTAATTTTGATAATAAATGAAAATAGTAAACACTTTACCACTCTAGTATTTAAAGACTAAATGAAGTTTATATGAATGTAATTGTTAAACTTATCTCATTTGGCTCACACGAGGTTTCCAAGCCGAAAAGCAAAATAAATACTTCACTGTTAATCTAGATTTCACAGGGCCATTTACAAAAATTATTGTTGAACAAGTACTTATATTAACACAATACACTTGAAATATTATTCAATGGATTTGTCAACGTTTGAGCACACTACATACATATATGTTAGATAGGAATCGTTAATCATGTTTAAGAGGGCACACACTTGATGCAATTGAGAGGAGAGAGGGCAAACTTGACTCCTTCAAAGGGACAGGGAGGATCTCGTCTGTAGCTTATGCATTCCTAGGGACATTTATATAATAACTTGACACTTGTAGGTGATTCTAGTAGATTATTTTCGTAACTTGGGGGCAAGGCCTTGAAGCGTAAGGTTACCAAAATAGAAAATTGAACAAAGGAACAAACCTTGCTTTCGAAGTAACCCTCTCTCAGCTAACTTCGCCCAACTCCCTCCTTGAAACAATGAGAAAAAGAAGAGTGAATCTATTTCGAGAATTTTCATGCACATTCCAACCGAGTGAAAAATATAAGAACTGCGTATTCATACATTTTGTGGTTTGTACAGCATAACTAGACAAGGTTACATGAGACTTCATAACAAAATACGTAAAATAAGAAGTTATTCCTTTAATATAACGTAAGTTTACATATACTGACTCTAATGAAAAATACAATTAAATGAATGACTGAAGTCCTATGATATTTAAACCTACACGAGAGGAACTAACCTTACGAGCTGGCTATAAATCTCTTAAATACACAAATGAAATACTTGATTAAATTATTTACTCTATACTAGACCAGCTTTGTAAGAATATATATATATATATATATATATATATATATATATATATATATATATATATATATATATATATATATATATATATATATATATATATATATATATATATATATATACATATATATATATATATATATAAAATGCACCAGTTTCTTGCCCGGTGCAAGAAAAAGGCCTCATACGTGCCTTCAATCTTATCTTGGTCATTTGCCTCACCACGCTGGCCACTGCCGTCTTGGTGTTGTTGGGAGACTTTAGTATGACTCCTCGAAGCAAACCATCCTATTATGGGTAACCAGGGCTGGTATAGTTTTGTTGATCATGGTGATACACAGACCCTTTCACTACGCTATTCTCACTCAAAATGTGTGAGAGAGAGAGAGAGAGAGAGAGAGAGAGAGAGAGAGAGAGAGAGAGAGAGAGAGATTTCCACCAAATGCAAAATTGTTCCTGCAGCCTCATTTGTTATGAGGAAAGCCAGTCATTAGCGATGACGTAAATCTTGCAAAAATCCGGAAGTCTGGCCAAAGCAGATTGACTCTGAGGAAGACAGGGCTTCTATTTTCCAGATTATCGACCACTGACCACCATTTCAATTTCACGTATTAAGGAGGCGATGAGATCCTTGATCTTATTAAACTAAATTCTGACAGAATCTTTTCTTAAGATATTTGCTGATTCAAATCGGCCACAATATGCGTCAATATTTTGTAACTTGGCATATAGACAATATAGTTTGAGGTATTGGTTTGCTTTATGCAAATCAAATCATAAAATCATATAAAGAACAAACGGGAAGAAATGTGTTTCCAAGACAATTATTTTGGGGCATTTGTCTACGCAGGTAATAGTAAATGAGGCAGAATTGTTTATATATATATATATATATATATATATATATATATATATATATATATATATATATATATATATATATATATATATATATATATATGTGTGTGTGTATATATATATATATATATATATATATATATATATATATATATATATATATATATATATATATATGATAAATTTTGCACATTTAGACGTGTTTTTCATATTCAAATAAGCCACATATATTTTTGATACATTAATGTCTGGATTCTCTTAACGACCTCGGGATCAGAGCCCCAGGCGAAATCACACAAAGACAAGAGCTTGGGTCCGGCCGAGAATCGAACCCTGGTCGGCAAGCTTGTATAGACAGTGACTAAGCCACTTGGCTACGAAGAAAGATAAAAGTCAATGACAATTCTTCTGTACTTATACCTGTCGAATTCAGGTATTTTGTACTTGGAATTGAAATCAACCCATCTTCACCATCGTAGCTAGTTGGTAGTTTGTTACTTGGCATTCAATTAATGATAAATTTTGCACATTTAGACGTGTTTTTCATATTCAAATAAGCCATATATATTTTTGATACATTAATGTCTGGATTCTCTTAACGACCTCGGGATCAGAGCCCCAGGCGAAATCACACAAAGACAAGAGCTTGGGTCCAGCTGGGAATCGAACACTGGTCGGCACGCTTGTATAGACAGTGACTAAGAGTAGTCATAAAATGGCCACACAGGCTCACCCGGAAATGGGGGTATGGCCATAGCGGCTCACCCGGAAATGGGGGTATGGCCATAGCGGCTCACCCGGAAGTAACCCGATACCCATCGAAAGGTCACTGTGTACGGAAGTGCAGTATTATTTAAAGTTTTTTGTTTACAAACATTGATTTGAAGGTCGTGCGGTACGTAATGACATATGTACGTGACGGGAGGTATAAGTTTTTGTTTACAAACATTGATTTGAAGGTCGTACGGTACGTAATGGCGTATGTACGTGACCGGGAACTGTGTCTTTAATAAAGGGAATTTGTTTACAAAATATTGAGGACGTATCCATTTGTTATTATCAGTCTACTCTTCGTAATGACGTAGGTACGTGTTTATAGGTGTCGAGGAACTGTTCACCTAACCTTGAGGACGTGAACATAGTGTGCTACTATTAAAGGGATTGTTTACAAACATTGATTTGAAGGTCGTACGGTACGTAATGGCGTATGTACGTGACCGGGAACTGTGTCTTTATAAAAGGGAATTTGTTTACAAAACATTGAGGACGTAACCATTTGTTATTATCAGTCTACTCTTCGTAATGACATACGTACGTGTTTATACGTGTTTATACATGTTTATACGTGTCCAGGAACTGTTTACCCAACCTTGAGGACGTAAACATAGTGTGCTGCACTTAAAGGGAATTTGTTTGCAAACATAATTATTATTATTATTATTATTATTATTATTATTATTATTATTATTATTATTATCATAATAATAATAATAGCACCTGTCCCAATCCGTCCGAGTCCCGTTCCCCTCCGGTCACAGGTCTAACCCTTCGCCTTCCATTCTCTACCCGTAGATAGGGCTAACCACGCCCTTCAGAGAATGTGGTTGACCTTCCAACTTTTACCCTGGCATATTTGAGGATAACGCTAAGATGGCTTCACACACACATACACACACACACACACACACACACCAAAATACATGGGTAGATTAATATAAGAAACATAGTACTTAATATTTGTTTATTTAAAGGAAACATCAAAATTACTGTAAAATGAATACAGACAGCCTAACTTCCAATGAAGACAAAAAACATTCTCTCTCTCTCTCTCTCTCTCTCTCTCTCTCTCTCTCTCTCTCTCTCTCTCTCTCTCTCTCTTCAGAGAATGTGGTTGACCTTCCAACTGACGGCTTCATACTCTTACATAAAAAAAATACATGGGAGGATAATAAAAAACACGTAGTACTTAATATTTGTTTATTATTAGGAACAGACATACATACACGGACGAGTGTTAAAATGTAAAAGATATTAAAGTAAAACCTCGACAGCATTTTCCTTTAAAATTAGATAATAATAATAATAATAATAATAATAATAATAATAATAATAATAATAATAATAATAATAATAATAATAATAAAAACAAAAGCAAAATATTTTGGGATTGGGTCTAAGATGAATTCATACACACACACACACCAAAATACGTGGGAGGATGATAAAAGAAACACGTACTACTTAATATTAGTTTATTATTAGGAAACATTTCAGTAACCATACAGGATATTTTGATATTACATAACTAAAGCGGATCGGCTTTAATTACGTCGTTTTAGCAATTCACAAATCTCCATTGATAATTCTGGCTTGGTGTGACGCCAGATATACATACATGGACGACTGTTAAGATGTAAAAGATAATAAAGTAATACAGTGACATCATTTTCCTTTCAATTGGATGGTGATAAATGTTCCCTCAGTTTCCTAATGGCTCCACACACTCCGTTTAAAGTTACACTGTGTGTGAAATATAAGCAATTAAACGCACACAGAGACGAATTGTAATTTTGCACCCGTATATCATTGGCAAAGCACTTCATGTTGGAATGCCTTCGTAAAAATTCGGTAAAATACGTCGAATGCTCTTCAGGCGGTATACCTAAAGGGTCGTAAAAGATGACATTTTGAAATGGGGACTTCTGGATAATAAAAACGACCCAGTGCCCCACTTTGCGATGTTGGTAAGAAGCAAGCGTATTTGCAATAAGTATAATTGACTTAGGTCTTGTCAAGGGTATCTTGAACTCAGCCAAATAGTCACTGGATACGCATCCATAAAAGTGTGCCTTATTACCGAGTTTATTCCTCAAAGCAAATTCTATATCCCTGGTATTCATCTTACACCTCACCCATACCACTTCCAGGGTACAACTACTTGGTCATTTAACCCTCTCCGTTAATATATTTTCACCAAATAATGATATGGAAAGCGGGGCAGTGAACTCCCAACACCCCCAACCCTCTTAAAAAAAAAAAACACCCACACACACACACACACACACACATACACACACACTTATTCTAAAAATACCTGTAACAGTGTTTTTGTTTATTATTAGGAAAAACTTCCTTTAAAAATATCCCCTCATGAAAACAGCGGATATTTTTTACCTACTTGTATGGAAATCTTACATAAATGGGTGTTCATTTATGACAGGCTGAGTATTCACGCTGAAAGAATCCCTAGGAAAAATTTCATGTCTTACGCCCTGACGTCGCAATACACATTCCGGTTTTGATCGATGGGTATAACACCATGGGTTTCTCCAAACAATAAAATAATCCTATTTTCGTTAATCTGTCGATCAAACGTTAAATTAATCCTCAAGTCCCCGTTTTTCTCTACCTTCAGGTTTGAAGTTGAATGCAATTACCGTCCGTCCACGATCGTAGCAATCGAAATTAATTAGATGATCATAAGTTAACCCTAGAGATTTTAATGTCTCGTAGTAAAGATGGGAATAATTTTCTAGGAATTGCGACCTTATGTCGTATAAATTGGATCCATTTAGCGTTACTCCTATATGACTTAAATTATTATGACCGAAATAAATGGGATTTCCATTCAATACTCCATTAAAGCTCTCCATATTAACAATAGCTAGGTATAATTTTTCAGGTATGACCTTATTGAAAGGCAAATCCAACGTTGCCTGAGTCTGATTAGGAGCTAACGCGTACGTCCTGTAAAGTGTTTTATTAAAGACAGTTTCCACGGAACTATTAGGATTCGAAAGTGCCCGATGGAGTGCCAGTAAAGCCGGTGGTCTTGGGATAACTTTATCAACATGCAGTGTAGCATCTTGGGTATTAAATTTAAATTCGTCGATAGTTGCGGTGGAATTAATGAACCACGCATTCGGGGCTAATTCCAACTTGATACGAACATCTATGTTATCCATCAAATATTTATCTACAGAGGCAACATCGAGCATAAGTGGGTGAATGATATGTAGTCCTTCTCTTTTTCCTTTAGTCACCCACTCCTTTTCAATTTTGTTCAATTTTGTAAAATAATCAGCCGGAAGTACATTTAAAATGGAAGTTCCCTTGTAATCCTGGAAAAGATATCCAAGACGTCCAATTGTTTTCACAACGTGGGATTTAGCAGTAGTTAATAACTTTATAAAAGACCAGTAATTGAAATGGGGATTTGATTCTACGAGTCTTTCTCCAATATAAACCTAACTTGACTTAAAGATTGTATTCCCCAAAGCATTGACGAAGATAACATCTGTGTCATCACCCAACGCACTTCCATCCGGGGCCGTAACTTTTAAATGAAGTTCTATAGCTAGACTCGCTAAATCAATTAGAGTTCCTTCTATGCCATTGATGCGAAATTCGAGATAGCGATCAGTGATAGCCCCTCCTGAGGTAAGATTAGTAGGGAGAATAAAAGACGTCTGACGATCAGTCACTGATGTCTCTACTATCCGCATCCGGTTGGGCCTCGGAAAACTATCTACGACGCCAGCGGTAAAATGGGATGTAGGTAATTCATTCCCCACATGCCCAGCAATTCTCGGAGCAGAAGATGCCATTGTTAATGTCTTGGCTCACGCACTTATTTACAGGAACTAAATTACATCGCGCTAAACACGTCTTTATGTCCTAAATTCCTACGAAGGATTTTCTTTTTATTTTCTCTTCTCTTGCCATTTCTTTTAACTTTTTTCCTTTTCTTTCCCCCGCCAGTAACGATGCGTCGCCCAGTTGATTTTAGCGCCTCTACCCCCCTTTGTTTAAGACTAGACCTGAAATATTTAGTTCCCTGTTGTAAATCACCTATAATATTTTGCCCAAATTTTAAGGCCGACGGTAAGACGGCTTTTGCTACAAAGGGTGCGACTCTTTTAGCCAGTCCAGCTAATAGGCTAAAAATTCCGCCGCCCTGTTGCGAACGCCTGGGGGCTCTAAATATCTCAATATCCCCTAGAGACCCTCCTCGTTGAAGTTTTATGGGGTCACTTGTAAATATGATACTGAACTCCTCGGGAGAGGGAGGGATAAACGCTACCCTCATGGCGCCTCGCTCCGGAATAAACCTAAGTACTTGGGTACTTGCTTTTATATTGTTTTCTGCTTCGGCCTAATATGAAGAATGCATATTGTGCTACTATCCTCACGAAAGTGTATTGGTCGTCCTTCTTGATCAGTCAAGTGGATTGATATTGCATGCAATTCCTTTGTCCCTAAGGGGTAATACACGTAATTATGATACCCCCGCGTTTTACTACCCCACATACTAAAGCTGTCTAATATATTAACTTTCTTACCCCCGAAATAAGATCTTTCAACAATATCCGAATAAACAAGAACAAAGTCTACCCCGGATGTTGGGGAGGGTGGGAAAGGTGCCAGCAGATTATGCGACTTAATCATAGGTTCCCCTGTGGTGGTTTCAAAAATTTGATAAGGTTTGTCTGTATTAAAACCCAAAGTTGCTCCAATTCTTTTTCCAAATTTTAATATTACGGCCTGAATAGGACCTTTTCGATAAATTGCCTCTCTTTTTTCCTGTCTCTTTGTGAACTTGAGTAGAATTCTCTCTCTTTGATAGTCATATTCTAATAGACCTGTCGCAGGTATATTTTCCTTATAAAATTCGACCGGTAGGATGTTCTTCAAAGCATATGTTATGTCTTCATTTATATTGGATACCATATAGTCAGCATCAGTGGATAGAATGCTTAATCTAGGCTTGTAGGTTTCCTCTGTACGTGACGTAATAGTGGGCTCACCCCCTACGGATATCCGCACCTTTGTAATAATTATTTCTATTCCGGAATCAACTTCACCACTGACGAGGCCGTATATTTCATTGGGGTAATGAATATTGATGAGAGCTACTTCATGCTCCAAATTATGATCTAAATTTATACTATTCTGAAGCTTATTTGTAAAGTTACCTGCATTATTTTCAGGGAAAATATCCCTATTACTCAGAGAGGTCAGTGTTACGATATGGCTTTCGCCACCCATTGTGGCTAAGAAAAGACTGAAAGTATTCTACTTGTGTTGGGTATATTTAAACCAAAAGACAGTAAGACTTTTTATTAATGAAGTCACTATTACATAATTATCCCCGAATGGGGATTACATAACCCAAAGATAAAAGTACAGCATGACACAGTTTATAACTATTTTTTGACTGTTAAAATATCTGAAATGAAAAAAATCGTTTCATTCGCAGAAAGGGTGCATTAGAGTTCAAAGACACTTACATAATTATTCCCAGCCGCTGAAAGGGAATTACATAAACATAAAAATACAAGATATTTTTGTTTTCTTTTTTCAAAGAGAGAAAAACAAAATATAAGAAAATGAAATCTTCTCATTCGCAGATGAGAATTATATCATCCAAACATAAAAACAAAATGGTCTACTTTATTACTATTTTTAAAAAGTAGAATATGAGAAAATAAAAATCTTCTCATTCGCAGAATGAAGAGTACATTTAGTCAAACTTAGAAGTGAAAAATGATACACCCTATAACTTTTTTTTTCAATGAAATAAAAAAGAACATTGAAATTAATCAAATAGAAGCACTAGCCGGTAAATCCTTCGGTGCCGCGAGTGAACACCTTTCCATGTTTCCCAATTCTGTGGGTAACGTGCATTTTTCAGTGGCTAATAAAATAAGCATTTTACCACTTCCAGCCATCCTCCTCGCTGAATTCTCCAACTCGGGCAAATAATACTGCATCCATATTGGATCAGCACGACCAGACCGCCCAATTCCAATAGGTACAGCGAAAATTTTTATACTATCATTTTTTTTCCACTGCACACTGTTCTAGTTCATTTAGACACCTCTTAAAGTTGAAAATGCGGACCTCGGTAGTATCATTTTGTAGATTTACGGCAAAATGAGTATCTTTTGAAGTTTCCACATACGATCGAAGCTTCCCATCACTATCGTTGTCGTAAGAGTACCCATAGTTAAACTGGGTAATTAGGGTGGCTACGTATGGTACGTTCGCTGTGGGGAAACTCGGGGGTTTCCTCAGGATGGCACTTCCGACGGGATGTCAATCGTCAAGAATGCACCGAGACAAATTAAAAAGACGTCTTCTACTGCTCACAATATCACCGTATGGGTAGGCTTTATAAGTCTCACCAGCTAGGCCGTATGACTCAATGGCTATAGAATTCCCACCCACTACCAAGCAGACATCGCCCCTCTTTAGGACCCTGTCTTTAAAGGAGGTGATGGAGAGTTTAAGAGGGGAGTACTGCATTCTGAGGAGGTCCCGTTGTAGACTGAAAAGTTGCGCTGCCAATCTCCGCACATCACCTCAGTCATAGTCGCCCCACTCCCCGCCGTTTCCTATTTCGGATAGGGCAACATGTTAGCACACGTATTTCATACCCATCTACACCAGACTGTAATTTCTAATAAGGAACCCAACGCAGTTTGTCTTTTAATTCTTTTCTTTTAGTTTCCTTACGTTTTCGGCTACCTTTCCCAATTTTCACCTTACTTCCATAAATTTGCATCCGAGCTTTTGCATTCTTTATATATGAATAAGGAATTCTCGCTGTATCCAACAGGTCCTCTTCCTCTATAGCACCCGCTTGTTGAATCAATTTCTTTAACACTACCATTACATTTAAACGATCGATGGGTTTTCTCAAATTTCCCTTATCATCCCACTGGAAGTCATTCCGTCCTTCAAAAAACTTGAGAAATGCAAGGGCATGCCTTCTGTTGTTTGGTGTTAGTTGCATATCTATCAGATGGTCGAGAGGGGGATTGCTGTACACCACCTGTTTAGGGAGGGGGAGAGGATCGGACTCACGTTTTAGTTTTCCCCCTAACCCTTTACGTCTTCTTTTCTTTGGCTTACTTTTAAACTTGGACTTCATCGCTTGTATCATTTGCAATGGATTACGTAGTAAATCACTATTATCTCTCCCCCCCCTTGCTGCTTATCTCCCTTTCCATTCTCCTCTACATTTTGTTTAGAGTTTTGAACTCTACTTTCCCCACTGTCTTGGTGGAGACTAAATCCTTCCGCCGTCTTCCGCGGTATTAGGCAATACTCTTTCATCTTCCTAACAAACCCCCAATTAGACTCGCTGCTAAAGGCAGAAGTACTGAAAGTATAGCACCCCCTCTCTGCGATGATAAGATTTTTCTTTTCTCTTTAAGCGGTGTCTTTTTCCGGGCTACCGTCCTTATTTCATTCCTATATTTCTTCACCTTTTCTACTGATTTACTATCACGAGTCAGATTTTCCTTTAAAAAGTTGGAAAAGATCTCCGATAAGCAATCAAGATGGGTCCTCTTTAGTAAAGGAATTAATTCAGACCTTTTTCTGGCGGGGAGGTTATTTAAGAAGAGAAGAAAATCAGCATGTTTGTGTATGTGGGATTTCATTTCCGAGTTTTCCTGACTAACCTTTCAACATCCTTACTATGTATCCACGAGTTAAAACTTTGGGGATACCCTCTCCATGATACGAGATACTTGACTTTTCCCTTCTCGACTTTCCTTCTGATAATATCTATAGGGAAAGTTTCTGGTATAGCCGTAGGTATTAGTTCCGCTCTATAAAAAACTCCCTCAATTTTTTCACCGGCAAGATTTTTCAGATAATAAGTCAATGGGGCCTGACTCTTGTCTACGCTTCTAATTTTGAATATTTCTAGTGTATTTTGTGTTTTATACCCGCAATGGAATACAGACCGTCGGAGCTCACTCGCAATACACACAGACTGACCTACGTCTAGTGCATTACTATTTTGTTTGGGTTTAAACCCGCTTGATTTATACATTTTCCGAAATTGCTGTCTAATGATTTCTGGGTCTGTATATCTATGCACTTCAAGGGGAGTCAGTCCCCCTCCCAATCCTCGGTGCGGGGATCTATTATAGTTTTTTACAAGTTGGGGGAGGACGTCAACATAGACGAGGGTATTTTGCAGAGTTGAATGCTTATATATCTTTTGCTTTAGCGTACGTATAACACGCTCTGCAATGGCAGCTTTGATTTTATATGAGGAGACGCTGTAAAGTTTTATATTTTTTTCTTCCAGGTACTTAGATGTAAGTTTGTTATAAAATTCCGACCCGCGGTCAGTAAGAAGGCGGCTGACCCCAAGAAATTCGGGTAAGGAAAGGATCCATATTAAGCCTTTTAACAGAGTCTGCGCTTTCTTGTTTCTGAGAGGAACAATCTTGAGGTAACGGGAGAAGATATCTATGCAAATAAGAAGATAGTTTACGCCCTTGTTAAATTTAGATAAACGCCGCATATCCGCGAGATCGCAACTGATAATAACTCTAGGAGCTGGATACACCATTTGACGTCTCGGGAAATGTTTTCTTGTGAGTGTATGCAATGTATGAGCATCTTTCGTTGCCAAATAGTCTTTTACATTACTTACGGTAATTCCCGGGTTCAGAGCTCTAGCGGCTTTGTATATGGATTTTATACCCCCTAAGCTTGATGGGTGTGAATAGTTTTCATATACGGTTTCCAAAATCTTTCTCTTTACGTCTCCCATTCTCCAAAAACTACCTCACACGAGGAACTCCCTGCTATATTTGTTCTCAGCTGGAGTTTGCTAGGAGTATTTAAACTTAAATCTACCAGCAAATGGGAAAAGGGTTTAGCCATAACAGCCTTTTTATAAACATTCACAAATTTTTTCGATAAAGGCGAACCGAATATTTGCCTTCTTAATAACTCAACTTGAGACATATCCCTAGTTCTCAGCAAAAGCATATGCGAGGCATTTATACTTATATTCCTGGCGTATTTACCACCATAAAACATATTTTGCGTAATAAAAATAACAGAAATATTATTATGCCGACCCTTAGTAAAGACGTCTACAACAATTTTGTCATGGACAGCCTCGAGAAAAACATCATCGAGGATGTATAATATAGAGTAGACCCCAGCTTCCGTATCTATCTCATTCATCGGGTCTACGATATTGGCGTAGAGAATGAGTTTTGCCCCAATTGTTGGATGGGTTTTCAAAGTATGACTATGCACACCACACATAACAATGTGTGTAAACTTACTTTCGTACTTTAATATAAGTTGTTCAACTAAGAAAGATTTTCCCGAGTTGGAGAAGCCAGACACAATAATACGCGCTGGCTCCCTAAAAATGTCCAAGTCTTCTTTGTTAAAACACTTTTACATTTTAACAGATCCCACATTTAACTGCGCCTTTACTTCAAATGCAATGATATAAGTACTGTGGAATGAATACCCTCATTAATAAAAAATACCAACCCGGTTGACAATACATTTACAAAGGGAAATCGAACTTAGCAATTAGAGAGAGAGAGAGAGAGAGAGAGAGAGAGAGAGAGAGAGAGAGAGAGAGAGAGAGAGAGAGAGAAGTGTGTTTCCCCTTTCACGCCAATGTAGATGAATTTCCTTCGGGTAGAGGAAAGTACTCTGCAACCTTTTCTTCTCTCTTTTTCCACAAATTTTGATAAACGCGAGGAATGGGGTCTGGTGGAGAATATGACGCACCGCTAATTTGGGGAGAGGATTGTTGGTGGGGACCTCCCTCGCTACTTGCTCATCCTCCTCCTCTAAAATATCCGGATGCCCGTATGCGTAAGAAATGTATTGACTTACGTGGAAACGTTTTGCGTCAAAGGCTGAAAGGCACTTCTTTTCTACTTTGGTGGTGCTCATCTGCCCCTGAACATTTCTAATTGTACGCACAGTGACGTAATTGACCCGATGATCTTCCAGGATTTGCGTATACTGTTCATGCTTCATACGAGAATGTAGGTGGCTGGGGATACCTTTTACCCTGTTAATCTGCTCCTGGTTGGCTAGTAACAGAGAATACATTTTAGGTTTCAACGCTTTCACCTCTGCTACTAATGTACTACCAGTTTCCGATTTCAAAAGCCCCAACTCGCCTTTTCTTTCATTATTAAAAAGAGGGTGGTCTTCATCGAAGTTGGAAAAATCCATATACGATTTCAGGGGTTCTTGAGCAAACTCCGAGTTAAGGTCGGGAACTTCCAGAGCAAAAATGAAACTATCTGTGTCAGTGTAAATGAGTTTGACTTTATCACCATACTTACGCTTGAGTATTTTATAAAAGAAATAATAGAGATCAAACTTCGCCGCTTCCAGAATGGCAAATCCTATATAACTAGGCATATTGATGACAACCTGCGGAAGGGTGGAAGTGCAGATAACGCGGTCTTCACTCAAACGAATGGATGATTTTAGCCGCGGGTTACGAGCCTCTTTTAAGTAAACCGCGGGCTTCGTAACAACTCGACTTTTTTCCGCGTATTTCAAAGGGTTGAGTAAAGTCTTCCCAAAGACGCAGTTACTCATAGCCTTAAAAGCTTTTTTCTCTGTTGATGAGGTGGCCGCTGTCCTCGCTTCGATGTTAGTTTTAATGAAATCGTTCATGTAAGCACTTTGATTGAATTCATAGATTGAATGAACAGCTTCCAGTTCCAGACCTAACTCCACATACAGATGAAGAAGGGGGAGAGAAATAAGATACTCCTTTTTACTACGGTGGGTGGCCATAAGTTTTTTGCACTTTACACCCATTTGTCGTCCTTCCTTCTCTAGCACGTTTTTACAATAGGGAGATAGATTTCTAAAGGTGACTTCTTCATGAGATAAGCATAGGGGGAGTTCATCTGTCGCTCTAGCAACTTCTTCCGAAGGTACTTTTGTAGTGACGAGGAGCCAGTATCCCTTGTCTTCATTCGTGATAACATTTTCAATACCTCTTCCTAAAAACTGATCTTTTTCTTCATCGGAAAGTTTACGAATCCCACCGGAGGGGGGGTTTCTAGTCATGACTGTTGGGTATAGAGAGTTGAAATCCAAATATAGAATGTAAGAGCTTTGGTGGAGGTCTGGATTAAAAGAAGAATTTATTTCACGGTTGTTGGCTGTGAATGACTGACGCACAACGGAAGTGAACCCGCCCCTCGCATTGTGCCTAATAAGATTATACAATTCTTCATCACAGACGTGATCCAACTCGATGTTACTCATTTTAAGAAAGCTGTCGAAAGCGTAGGATGGAAGTGAAACATAGTGTGGTAAATCAAGACCGTACTTACTACAAAGAATATCACGCCACCAAATGAGAATATCCCCTAATAGGCTAGATTCTACAATGAGGTATAGGAGGAGAAAATCCTTCAGAGTTTGACATTTTGCGATAGTCCAAACACACTGGGCGCGTTTATACTCCTCATCCGATAGATCACACGCCTTTAGCCTGTTGTAAAATGCCGATTGAGGGGGTAACTGCCTTTCCTCGAGTTTTGAAAGACTATCTATATAGTCATAGCAGAAAGGTAATTTACCCCGAATAATTTCAGCCCTAAGTTCCTCATTCTTTATCTCACTTAACATTTCCTCCGTTAATCGTGCTTTCCTTCCATCCCTAAAATATTCAGAAGCTAAACTATCCAAAGAAGACCCTAGAAAGGCTAGAGAGTCTAGAAAAATTAAATTCCCTACAGACATTTGCTGAATTTTTAGACCTTGTTTCGTCATGATACTGATTTGGACTTTATCTTTAAGATCCTTAAGGATGAGGCCTAAGTCATAACTCGAATTGTGGGCAAAAACAGGGAGATGTGTATTTTGTTCGCGGCATGATAAATTACATCGCCTACAGTACGCCCCAATAAAATTGTTATTAGGACTTGCGTGGTCGTGATGTCTATGGTTATCGCTCCCGTCTTTGAATGGTGACTTGCACAATTGGCATACGTCCTGCTCAAGGAATGCCCTTTCATCCTCCACTGTCATATGAATGGGGAAAGTTCACCATTGCCTTCTTATTGTCTCCCAACAAGCATTAAGGTCTGCCAGAAACTTGTCAACGCAATCGTTTCCGCAATAATAACTCGAAGCCACTCTTTGACCTATGCAATCGAAAATGATGTAGCAGTACGCTATTGATTTATGTATTGTCTCTACACCATACGCACCGGGAGATTTCTCTAAAGCTGATTCCATATCAAAGACGCAAATATAGGAAAACTTTTGCGTCTTATGCTGATTTCTAAACCTTACTGTGCTTCCGACGGGGGGAAAATTCAACGTTACAGCGAGATCACAACTGGCTTCATGCTGTTCTTGCTTAGAGGTTGTCGAATGCTGTGATAGACAGTTATGGCAAAAGTACAGAGGGTCGAGAGATCTTACCCGGGCAAAGGATTTCACGAAGGAATGAAAATCCTTAATGAGGCATGTATGTTCCCCATCTAAGAGGAGAAGTGGGACTATGCTTGGAAATTTTTTCATTCCCCGCCTCGAGAATTGCAGCAGGTACCTTCCGTCCCCGGATTTTTCAATTTCGTAAACGTAAATGGAGATATGATTTGCCAACTCGAGGCGTGAAATGTCTTCCCATTGGATGGGGAAGGTGAGTCGGGTAAAATTGACATATTCCGAGCAACGTTGAATACTATTTACAGCGCGATAAATATTTTTCCAGCGTGGCGATGGCTGTTGTTTAGCGATAAAGTAGGCAGCCAGACACTGAATTAGGCAGGAATTCCCAATTCCAGAGGGATTAAAAACTTTCTCACTTCCGCGGACTTCTTTCTTAGGAAAAATGTATGCACCCATTCCAGACATTACAGCTTGGCGGTGAAAAAAAAGAGTTTAAAATTCTTGACGCCTTCAACTGTCCACCCACTCCCCCTTAATTCACTGCTTATTTGTGGGAATTTATCTTCAATGAAATTTTCCCATTTATCTAAGAGCTTATTGATTTCACTAGCGTTAATAATCGTCGCTGGGAGCCAAAGCTCCACAGGTTCGTTTTCCGTTTCCCCCAATTTTTGAAAGCTTAGCTTCCTCATACTAGAGTTCAAAAGTCCCACAATCTTGGCTGTAAATGTTTTGCTTTTAAAATATTTCCGTATTCGCACACTAATATCATCCCTACAAATTACCATAAATAATGTTGGGTCACCTACTGAGGGGGCTGAGAATTCTTCAACAACGTACAGGTAATTGAAGGCGGTCTCTCTATTAATGAGAATGAGTGCCGGTCCCGTATCAGGTGTCCAGGGGGATCCCCCAGGTGTGGGAGGTTGCCCACGTGGAACTTCATCTGCTGAGGTTGTAGCCATTGCAGGTAGAGGTGGTGTTGTTTTCTCCGGTAATTCCCCTCCATCCGTTTTTGTGGATGTAGGAATTGCGTAATGAGACGATTTATTTACAGGTGATTCCCCTCCATCCGTTTTTGTGGATGTAGGAATTGCGTAATGAGACGATTTATTTACAGGTAATTCCCCTCCAGGAGTAAGCACTGGAACGAAAGAGAAAAGCTACTGTTGTAGTTTATTTGAAAGGTCTAAGGCCAATTTTAAGCATGCATTGTAAAGCCAAATTGTAACACACGTAATGATTATAAATACGCAAAAGGAAACTAGAGAATCTCCATCCTAGATCTTATTCTACTTTAACAATTCCTTTCAGACTAAACTTGCAATAATCCTTGGGTTGAATATTTCGAAAATAGATAATGGTACTATACATTACATTTTTATATTAATCAGTACTTACTTGCATGATATTTCTTTCGTTTTTTGAGCGGGAGATTAGACTCACTCTTTTCAAATTTTCTTTTCGCACTCCACTTCTCTAAAAAAAAAAGAAACAAACAAAAGTAATAGCTATTTCACAACACTTAACATAATCGCAATATTCACATCATAAATATTTTCGAAATTTCACTGATAAGGCTATATTATACCTGGTGAGGAATTTTCCATGCTGTAAATCGCGCTTGCACAACTGCTGGAAGCGCGCACACCAACGAAACTGGGCCCCCCGAGGGAAGCAGTGACGGTGGTAAACGTTTAAACAGTAGGCGGGTCGGTAGGCGAATCCTTAAAACTGTTGGCCTGGGTGCGTGTGTAAGTTTGTGTTTACGCGCGTACTATATATAGTGGAGTCACTTCGACCTTTGGCACACACGGTAAGTTCACCAACTGAAGTCAATTCAACCTTTGACACACACGGGACCTTACAGAAAACAAGCATGGAATACTCGTAAAAGAACGATGCCCATCTTCTGGATGAGGAGGTTATCTGCTTCCAAAGGAGTGAGTTTTTTCAAAGTATTTTCATTGGAAGTTTTGAAGTTCCTTTAAATAAACAAATATTAAGTACTATGTTTCTTATATTAATCTAGCCATGTATTTTGATGTGTGTGTGTGTGTGTGTGTGTGCGTGTGTGTGTGTGTAAGCCTTGATTATATCTCCGAAACTTATATTTCAATGTTTATTCCCGTAGGTGTGTATATTCCTCTGATTGATGTAGCACTAATTCGGCGAAACCTGGAAAATGTCCGGAAGGTCAAGAGGGACCTTCAAGGAGGTATACAGGAAGGAGAAGCAGCCGCTAAGCAGATGGTGAAGCAGTTGGGTACCTATATGGTAAATCCCCAACGAAGCATGCTACCTTCGGCCGTTAGTGAGGATATCGTAACGACCCTCAAAGATCATGAGACTACAGTAAAGTTATTGAAGAAGGCTCTCGAAGGATGTCTTCGCCGTGAAAAATTTGACGAGGGATTTTTATCAATAGCAGTTAAGAGACGGGAAGAAGAAGAGGCCCGTCATAACGACACACAAGTGGACTATTTAATAACGGTGATAAACGAGACGCCGTCATCAACGGGTGTTGATATCTCCATGGGTGAAGTGGGGCCTACCAACGAGACTTGTTCCGGGGACGTGTCCCTGGAGCGAGGAGAGACTCTCTCGGATTCGCAGGTTTTGGTCACGCTCTGCGAAATGGAAGCGGAGGAAGAGAGCAGGAAGAGGAAGGCCCGTGAAATGGAAGCAGAGGAGGAGACCCGGAAGAAGAAAAAATCCAAAGGGGTAGGTAAAACCCCCAAGGATAATTTGAGGGTATCGTTATCTCGTCCCTTTAAAAAAAGGAGCGAGAGTAACAATATCCCTCAAATGAAATACGGGGGAAACAGTTTCCCCGACCCCGATGAGGTTGATTTTCAAATGTTATAAGTTTTTCATATAAATAGCTTGTACTTCCATTCATATGATATTTTCATTGGAAGTTAGGCTGTCTGTATTCATTTTACAGTAATTTTGATGTTTCCTTAAAATAAAGAAATATTAAGTACTATGTTTCTTATATTAATCTACCCATGTATTTTGGTGTGTGTGTGTGTGTGAAGCCATCTTAGCGTTATCCTCAAATATGCCAGGGTAAAAGTTGGAAGGTCAACCACATTCTCTGAAGGGCGTGGTTAGCCCTATCTACGGGTGGAGAACGGAAGGCGAAGGGTTAGACCTGTGACCGGAGGGGAACGGGACTCGGACGGATTGGGACAGGTGCTATTATTATTATTATGATTATTATTATTGATAATAATAATAATAATAATAATAATAATAATAATAATAATAATAATAATGATAATTATGTTTGCAAACAAATTTACGTCCTCAGGGTTGGGTAAACAGTTCCTGGACACATATAAACACGTATAAACACGTATAAAGACGTACTTATGTCATTACGAAGAGTAGACTGATAATAACAAATGGTTACGTCCTCAATGTTTTGTAAACAAATTCCCTTTAATAAAGACACAGTTCCCGGTCACGTACATACGCCATTACGTACCGTACGACCTTCAAATCAATGTTTGTAAACAATCCCTTTAATAGTAGCACACTATGTTTACGTCCTCAAGGTTAGTTGAACAGTTCCTCGACACCTATAAACACGTACCTACGTCATTACGAAGAGTAGACTGATAATAACAAATGGGTATGTCCTCAATGTTTTGTAAACAAATTCCCTTGAATAAAGACACAGTTCCCGGTCACGTAAATACGCCATTACGTACCGTACGACCTTCATATCAATGTTTGTAAACAAAAACTTATACCCCCCGTCATGTACATATGTCATTACGTACCGCACGACCTTCAAATCAATGTTTGTAAACAAAAAACTTTAAATAATACTACACTTCCATACACAGTGACCTTCGACAGGTATCGGGTTACTTCCGGGTGAGCCGCTATGGCCACACCCCCATTTCCGGGTGAGCCGCTATGGCCATACCCCCATTTCCGGGTGAGCCTGTGTGGCCATTTTATGACTACTACTAAAGCCACGAAGAAAGATAAAAGTCAATGACAATTCTTCTGTACATATACTTGTCAAATTCAGGTATTTTGTACTTAGAATTGAAATCAACCCATCTTCACCATCGTAGCTAATTGGTATTTTGTTACTTGACATTCAATTAATGATAAATTTTGCACATTTAGACGTGTTTTTCATATTCAAATAAGCCATATATATTTTTGATATATTAATGTCTGGATTCTCTTAACGACCTCGGGATCAGAGCCCCAGGCGAAATCACACAAAGACAAGAGCTTGGGTCTGGCCGGGAATCGAACCCTGGTCGGCAAGCTTGTATAGACAGTGACTAAGCCACTTGGTCACGATGAAAGATAAAAGTCAATGACAATTCTTCTGTACTTATACCTGTCGAATTCAGGTATTTTGTACTTAGAATTGAAATCAACCCATCTTCACCAAAGTTGCTAATTGGTAGTTTGTTACTTGGCATCCAATTAATGATAAATTTTGCACATTTAGACGTGTTTTTCATATTCAAATAAGCCATATATATTTTTGATACATTAATGTCTGGATTCTCTTAATGACCTCGGGATCAGAGCCCCAGGCGAAATCACATAAAGACAAGAGCTTGGGTCCGGCCGGGAACCGAACCCTGGTCGGCAAGCTTGTATAGACAGTGACTAAGCCACTTGGCCACAAAGAAAGATAAAAGTCAATGATAATTCTTCTGTACTTATACCTGCCGAATTCAGGTATTTTGTACTTAGAATTGAAATCAACCCATCTTCACCATCGTAGCTCATTGGTAGTTTGTTACTTGGCATTCAATTAATGATAAATTTTGCACATTTAGACGTGTTTTTCATATTCAAATAAGCCATATATATTTTTTTTGATACACTAATGTCTGGATACTCTTAACGACCTCGGGATCAGAGCCCCAGGTGAAATCACACAAAGACAAGAGCTTGGGTCTGGCCGGGAATCGAATCCTGGTCGGCAAGCTTGTATAGACAGTAAATAAGCCACTTGGCCACGAAGAAAGATAAAAGTCAATGACAATTCTTTTGTACTTATACCTGTCGAATTCAGGTATTTTGCACTTGGAAATGAAATCAACCCATG
This sequence comes from Palaemon carinicauda, assembly GCF_036898095.1. Lineage (NCBI taxonomy): Eukaryota > Metazoa > Arthropoda > Malacostraca > Decapoda > Palaemonidae > Palaemon > Palaemon carinicauda. The sequence goes on from NC_090734.1 coordinate 100,208,616, forward strand.
TTCACCATCGTAGCTAACTGGTAGTTTGTTACCTGGCATTCAATTAATGATAAATTTTGCACATTTAGACGTGTTTTTCATATCCAAATAAGCCATATATATTTTTGATACATTAATATCTGGATTCTCTTAACGACCTCGGGATCAGAGCCCCAGGCAAAATCACACAAAGACAAGAGCTTGGGTCCGTCCGGGAATTGATTTCAATTCAAAGTACAAAATACCTGAATTCGACAGGTATAAGTACAGAAGAATTGTCATTGACTTTTATCTTTCTTCGTGGCCAAGTGGCTTAGTCACTGTCTATACAAGCTTGCCGACCAGGGTTCGATTCCCGACCGTACCCAAGCTCTTGTCTTTGTGTGATTTCGCCTGGGGCTCTGATCCCGAGGTCGTTAAGAGAATCCAGACATTAATGTATCAAAAATATATATGGCTTATTTGAATATGAAAAACACTTCTAAATGTGCAAAATTTATCATTAATTGAATGCCAGGTAACAAACTACCAATTAGCTACGATGGTGAAGATGGGTTGATTTCAATTCTAAGTACAAAATACCTGAATTCGACGGGTATAAGTACATAAGAATTGTCATTGACTTTTATCTTTCTTCGTGGCCAAGTGGCTTAGTCACTGTCTATACAAGCTTGCCGACCAGGGTTCGATTCCCGGCCGGACCCAAGCTCTTGTCTTTGTGTGATTTCGCCTGGGGCTCTGATCCCGAGGTCGTTAGGAGAATCCAGACATTAATGTATCAAAAATATATATGACCTATTTGAATATATATATTTATATATATATATATATATATATATATATATATATATATATATATATATATATATATATATATATATATATATATAAACATACACACACACATATACATATATATATATATATATATATATATATATATATATATATATATATATATATATATATATATATATATATATATATATATATATATATATATATATATATATATATATATATATATATATATATATATATATATATATATACACACACATGTATATATATATATATATATATATATATATATATATATATATATATATATATATATATATATATATATATATATATATATATACAGTATATATATATATATATATATATATATATATATATATATATATATATATATATATATATATATACCAAGGCACTTCCCCCAATTTTGGGGGGTAGACGACATCAACAGATGAAACAAAACAAAAAAGGGGACCTCTACTCTCTACGTTCCTCCAGCCTAACAAGGGACTCAACCGAGTTCAGCTGGTAATGCTAGGGTGCCATAGCCCACCCTTCCACGTTATCCACAGCAGATGAAGCTTCATGATGTTGAATCCCTTACCGCTGCTACCTCTGCGGTCATCTAAGGCATTGGAGGCAGCAGCAGGGCGTACCGGAACTGCGTCACAATCGCTCGCCATTCATTCCTATTTCTAGCACGCTCTCTTGCCTCTCTCACATCTATCCTCCTATCACCTTGAGCTTTCTTCACTCCATCCATCCACCCAAACCTTGGCCTTCCTCTCGTACTTCTCCCATCAACATTTGCATTCATCACCTTCTTTAGCAGACACACATTTCCCATTCTGTCAACATGGCCAAACCACCTCAACATATTCATATCCACTTTAGCTGCTAACTCATTTCTTACACCCATTTTCACTCTCAACACTTCGTTCCTAACCCTATCTACTCGAGATACACCAGCCATACTCCTTAGACACTTCATCTCAAACACATTCAATTTCTGTCTCTCTGTCACTTTCATTCCCCACAACTCCGATCCATACATCACAGTTGGTACAATCACTTTCTCATATAGAACTCTTTTTACATTCATGCCCAACCCTCTATTTTTTACTACTCCTTTAACTGCCCCTAACACTTTGCAACATTCATTCACTCTCTGACGTACGTCTGCTTCCACTCCACCATTTGTTGCAACAACAGCCCCCAAGTACTTAAACTGATCCACTTCTCAAGTAACTCTCCATTCAACATGACATTCAACCTTGTACCACCTTTTCTTCTCATACATCTCATAACCTTACTCTTACCCACATTAACTCTCAAATTACTTCTCTCACACACTCTTCCATATTCTGTCACTAATCGGCCAAGCTTCTCTTCTGTGTCTGCAACCAGTACAGTATCATCCGAAAACAACAACTGATTTACCTCCCATTCATGGTTATTCTCGTGTACCAGTTTTAATCCTCGTCCAAGCACTCGAGCATTCACCTCTCTCACCACTCCATCAACATACAAATTAAACAACCACGGCTACATCACACATCCCTGTCTCAGCCCTACTCTCACCGGAAATCAGTCACTCACTTCATTTCCTATCCTAGCACATGCTTTACTACCTTTTTAGAAACTTTTCACTGCTTGCAACAAACTTTCCACCAACTCCATATAACCTCATCACATTCCACATTGCTTCCCTATCAACTCTATCATATGCTTTCTCCAGATCTATAAACGCAACATACACCCCCTTACCTTGTGCTAAATATTTCTCGCATATCTGCCTTACTGTAAAAATCTCATCCATACAACCCCTACCTCTTCTAAAACCACCCTGTATTTCTAAGATTGCATTCTCTGTTTTATCCTTGATCCTATTAATCATTACTCTACCATACACATTTCCAACTACACTTAACAAACTAATACCTCTTGAATTACAACACTCATGCACATCTCCCTTACCCTTATATAGTGGTACAATATATGCACAAACACAATCTACTGGTACCATTGACAACACAAAACACATATTAAACAATCTCACCAACCATTCAAGTACAGTCACACCCCCTTCTTTCAACATCTCAGCTCTCTCACCATCCATACCAGACGCTTTTCCTACTCTTGTTTCATCTAGTGCTCTCCTCACTTCATCTATTGTAATCTCTCTCTCATTCTCATCTCCCATCACTGGCACCTCAACACCTGCAACAGCAATTATATCTGCCTCCCTATTATCCTCAACATTCAGTAAACCTTCAAAATATTTCGCCCATCTTTTCCTTGCTTCCTATCCTTTTAACAACCTCCCATTTCCATATTTCACTGTCTCTTCAATTCTTGAGCCAGCCTTCCTTACTCTCTTCACTTCTTTCCAAAACTTCTTCTTATTCTCTTCATATGAATTACCCAATCCCTGACCCTACCTCAGGTCAGCTGCCCTCTTTGCCTCATGTACCTTGTCTTTACTTCCACATTTTTCTCTTTATATTTTTCTTACTTCTCTACACTATTACTCTGCAGCCATTCTTCAAAAGCCCTCTTTTTCTCTTCCACTTTTACATTCACTCCTTCAATCCACCATTCACTTCCCTTCCTCATGCTGCCTCCAACAACCTTCTTGCCACACACATTACTTGCAATCCCAACAAAATTTTCTTTTACTAACTTTCACTCCTCCTCTAAAATGCCAGTTTCTCTTACTTTCACTTCGACATATGTCATTTTCAACCTTTACTGATATTTACTTTTTACCCCCGGTTTTATTAGCTCTTCAACACTCACTAGCTCCCTTTTACATTCATCTACTCAATTTTCCCCCTCTTTTGCTACAACTAATTTTCCTTCCACCAAAACATGATCAGACATACTGTTAGCCATACCCCTAAACACATGCACGTCTTTCAATCTTCCAAACATCCTTTTAGTTATCAACACATAATCCATTAATGCCATTTCTACTACTCTTCCATTTACCACTCTTACCCATGTATACTTATTCTTATCTTTCTTTTTGAAAAAGCTATTACTTATCACCATCTGTTGCTCAACACACATGTCCACCAGGCTCTCACCACTCTCATTTTCATCTGGTACGCCATATTTCCCAATGACACCTTCTACCTCTCCAGCGCCCACTCTAGCATTTAAATCACCCATGACAACTACATAAATCCTTCTACACAGTCCTTCTACACACCTAGTTAATTCATTCCAGAACTCATTCGCTCTTCTTCACTTTTTTCACTACCTGGCCCATACGCACTGACAAATGCCCAACATTCCATACCCAACCTAACCCTTACCCACATTAACCAAGATGATATCTCCTTCCATTCCACTACTTTACCTGTCATCCATTCACTCAGCAATAAAGCCACACCCTCTCTCGCTCTTCCCCTTTCAATCCCAGACACTCTTCCAGACATTTCACCAAACATCACTTCACCCTTTCCTTAATATCTTCGTCTCACACAAGGCCAATACATCATTCTATTCCTGAACATACTTCCAATTTCACATCTTTTACTCTCTATCGTACTACATCCACGCACATTCAAACACCCCAAAACTAGAGTGCAGGGAGCAGTCACTCTCCCCCCAGGTCCATCTCATTGTTGCTGTCTCACAGGATGTAGATACAGGAGAGGGGGTTCCCAGCCCCCTCGTCTCGTCCCTTTTAGTCGCCTCTTACGACACGCAGGGATAACGTTGGTGCTATTCTAATTTTTATATGCCCCCGCGCCCACACGGGGCATATAAAAATAGTATATATATATATATATATATATATATATATATATATATATATATATATATATATATATATATATATATATATATATATATATATATATATATATATATATATATATATATATATATAAATATATATAATTGAAACAAGATTATAAAATGCCCTTTCACAAAATGTATATTCTAAATAACCTTCTGATGAATTCACCTATCCACACCTGGACCTTACTTCTTTCCTAGGCTATAATGTATCTTCAAAACTACCCCTACTTCTTCCTGACATTTTATTTTCCACATTGTTTGATTCTCTTATTTGTTCTTCAACACTTAAGGTCTGTTAGCGTACTTCAAACAGTACGCTGTGAGCACCACTAAAGGGTCTTCGCTGTGTTCCTCCAGCCCATCACTGAAATTGATTTAAATTCTACTATTTTACCTCTCTTAAGGCTTCCTTTCTTTAATCTTGTTGTCTAAACTTTTTCAATTTTCAGTGTAACTGTAGGGTTCTTTCCCAGTTGCACTCAGGTGGTGAATGGCTTGCCAGGCCCCAGCGCAAGGTTATAGGGGAATCCTTCGTGAATAATGTCTCTTTAAGTCAGCGTTTGATAAATAATTCATCTTTGACGTTTCATTCACATCCAATGAAATCAACTAAGCCGTGTGTAGCCTTTACCATGTTTGTGATCTGGAAATTCTTGCATATTATCTTCTCTTAGCTGGTATCTACACATCCATGAAGCCCATTTTATTCTTTTATTTCAACTAGACATTTTTACATGGCATCCTTCTTCGTCTAATTTGCTATTTTTTTCTTGGGTTAGTTCTTGCACTATTTCCTATCGATATTTTTTCATAAAGACAGCATATTTCTTAGCTCCAAAGTTATCTGTTATTTTGCTCAAGTTAGCAAGAAGAGGAGCTTTTACCACTTTTTGGAGAATTGGTAATATTGCCCCTTTATGTAAATGTAATTGGTGTAGCTCAAGTCCCAACGATTACCACCTAATTTCCATAACTTCCATATTATCTAAACTTTTTGATCGTCTTCTGGCAAAACGTCTTAATAGGTTTGCTGAAGGTAATCATCTATTCCCTAGTTGGGAGTTTGGTTTTCGTAAAGGCCTTGGAGCATGTGATGCCCTTCTTAAAATCTCCAATGCTGTAGAGAAATCCCTTGATTGTGGTCAGGAAGTTCGTATGATTGGCCTTGATTTTAGTGCTGCCTTTGACTGTGTTAATCATGAGGCCTTCGTTTTCAAACTCAAACAGGTGGGAGTGGGTGGATCGTTTCTTAGCATTATTATGGATTTTTTAAGTAATAGATCTCAAAGAGTTGTTGTTGACGGGCGCCATAGGGAGTATAGGAATGTGATATCCGGTGTTCCACAGGGTAGTGTTCTTGGTCCATTACTTTTCATACTATACACACATGACATGTGGTTCGGCCTAGAAAACAAGCTTGTTGCATATGCAGATGATGCTACTCTCTTTGCATCAATTCCATCCCTTGAATGTAGATCTGGGGTTGGTGAATCCCTTAATAGAGATTTAGCTAAAAAAAAGTGCATGGTGCAAATTATGGGTTATGAAGTTGAATCCTAACAAAACTCAAAGTATGATTGTAAGTAGGTCAAGGACGGTGGCTCCTCAACATCCGGATCTCAGTATTGATAATGTTTCTTTAAATTTGTATGACTCTTTTAAAATTCCAGGTGTGATTCTCGACAGCAAATTTACTTTTGATAAACACATTAGGTCTGTGTCTTCTTCAATTGCACAAAAAATTGGCTTAATGAGAAGTCTTACAAGATTTTTGGTGATCAATCTATTCTGAAGAAGTGTTTTAATTCTTTCATTCTACCTGGTTTTGAGTATTTCTTTCCTGTCCGGTGTTCAGCTGCTGATTCTCATCTTAATTTGTTAGACAGAAACTTACGGTCCATTAAATTTCTTATTCTTGATCTAGATATTAATCTTTGGCACCGTCGTTCAATTAGTTTATTATGCATGTTGCATAAGATTTTTCATAACTCCGACCATCCATTACATTCAGATCTCCGTGGACAATTCTATCCAGTTCGTAATACTAGGCAGGCACTTAATTGTATTAGCCAGGCCTTCTCCATCATGATGCTCAATACTGCACAGTATTTTAGAGGTTTTATTCCAGCTCTTACAAGTTGTGGAATGATATTCCTAATCGGGTAGTTGAATCAGTAGAACTTTAAAAGTTCAAAGTTGGAGCAAAGGTTTTCATGTTGACCACGCTGACATGAGTGTTCTTATAGTTTATATATGACATATCTGTTGTTGACGGTGTTAATAGTTTATATAGGACATATCAGTTTTAACGTTGTTACTGTTTTTAGAATGATTTATTGTTAATTTCTTCTCATCATTTATTCATTTCCTTATTAACTTTCCTCACTGGGCTATTTTCCCCTATTGGAGCCCTTGGGCTTATAGCATCTTGCTTTTCCAACTAGGGTTGTAGGTTCTCTAGTAATGATAATGAAAATAACAATAATAATATTAACAATAGAGTTATTACGTCCTATTACTAGCCAGAAAGTACTACATTGGATCCCACTCTCTGTTTACGGTTCATTTTCCTTTGCCTACACATACACCGAATAACCTGGCCTATTCTATACATATTCTCCTCAGTCATACACCTGACAACATCAAGATTACCAAACAATTCTTTTACGCTCAAGGGGTGACTATTGCACTATAATTGATCAGTGGCCACTTTCCTTTGGGAAAGGGTTGAAAAGACTCTTTATCTATGGTAAGCAGCTCTTCCAAAAGGACACTCCAAAATCAAAGTATTATCCTATTATCTTGGGTAGTGCTATAGCCTCTTTACCGTGGTCTCCCAATGTCTTGAGGTAGAGCTCTTTTGTTTGAGGGTACAATCGGGTGCACTATTCTATCTTATTTTCCTTCCTCTTGATTTTTGATTTTGTAATATTTATATGAAATATCTGTTTTAATGTTATTACTGTCCTCAAATTTTTTTTATTTTAACTGTTTATTAATTCTCTTGTAGTTTATTCTTTTCCTTGTTTTCTTTCCTCACTAGGCTATTTTTCCTTGTTGGAACCCTTGGGTTTATAACATCCTTCTTTTTCGGCTAGGATTGTAGCAAAACATCTTGCTTTTTTATGTTTATATGGCAGCGTAACCTCTTATACTCCTACTCTCTCTCTCTCTCTCTCTCTCTCTCTCTCTCTCTCTCTCTCTCTCTCTCTCTCTCTCTCTCTCTCTCTCTCTCTCTCCCCCAAAGAGGAAAGTTCAATTAGATATTCATAAGCTTTTAACCTTATCCCTTGCTCTTAAAACAAAGGCAGGTAAAAGACCGCCACTTTTTTCCTCTTCTTCTGTCATAAAGGAAGACCATGGTAATAAGGCTCAGTCTTTCTCTCGTCTTATGCTTGTAGCCAAATTCTCTTTTACTTTGATAAGGAAATCAAGCTATTGTATTTTCTCGCTTACTTAATCCACTGGCAGTCAGGCCTCATTGTGACCTGTTGGTAAGTACATCTGACTGTTAGCTCTAATTGCAAAAACATTCAAATTTTATACTACAAAGCAATGAGAGAGAGAGAGAGAGAGAGAGAGAGAGAGAGAGAGAGAGAGAGAGAGAGAGAGAGAGAGAGAGAGAGAGATAGTGTTATTTCAAGGTGTAATGCTACATGATCTTTCAATGGCTATACTACACTATGCAATATATATTTGAAGAATTTAACCTTTATTATTATTATTATTATTATTATTATTATTATTATTATTATTATTATTATGATTTTTATTATTATTATTGATAATTAGAATAGCGCCAACGTATCCCTGCGTGTTGTAAGAGGCGACTAAAAGGGACGGGACGGGGGGGGCGGTGAACCCCCTCTCCTGTATTATATACTCCTCTGAGACATCGAAGAATTGGAGCTGAGGGGAAAGTAACTGCTCCCCGCACTCTACATTTGGGGTGTCTGAATGTGCGTGGATGTAGTAAGATAAAGAGTAAAAGATGTGAGATTGGAAGTATGTTTAGGAAAAGATGGATGGATATATTGGCTTTGTGTGAACAAATATAAAAGGGAAGGGTGAAATAATGTTTGGTGAAGTAACTGGTAGAGTGTCTGGGATTGAAAGGGAAGAGCAAGAGAGGGTGTGGCTTCATTGCTGAGTGAATGGATGACAGGTAAAGTAGTGGAATGGAAGGAGATATCATCTTGGTTAATGTGGGTAAGGGTTAGGTTGGGTAGGGAATGTTAGGCTTTTGTTATTGTGTATGGGTCAGGTTTTGAGAAAAGTGAAGAAGGGCGGAATGAGTTCTGGAATGAATTAACTAGGTGTGTAGAAAGACTGGGTAGAGGGAATCATGTAGTTGTCATGGGTGACTTAAAAGCTAGAGTGGGCGTTGGATAGGTAGACGGTGTCATTGGGAAGTATGGCGTACCAGGTAAAAATGAGAGTGGTGAGACACTGGTAGATATGTGTGTTGAGCAAGAAATGGTGATAAGTTCTAGCTTTTTCAAAAAGAAAGATAAAAACAGGTATACATGGGTAAGAGTGGTAAATGGAAGAGTGGCAGAAAGGGCTTTAATGGATTATGTGCTGATAAATAGAAGAACGTTTGGAAGATTAAAAGACGTGCACGTGTTTAGGGGTATAGCTAATGGTATGTCTGATAATTTTTTGGTGGAAGGAAAATTACTTGTATCAAAAGAGTGGGGAATAGAGTATGAGATGTAAAAGGAATCTAGTGATGCTTGGAGAATTAATAAAACCTGAGGTAAGAAAGTGAATATCAACAAAAGTTGAAAATGGTATATGACAAAGTGAAAGTCAGAGAAACTGGTAATATAGAAGAGTGGAGGTTAGTAAAAGAAAATTTTGTTGGAATTGCAAGTGATGTGTGTGGCAAGAAGATTCTTGGAGGCAGCATAAGGAAGTGTAGTGAATGGTGGAAAGGAGTGAAGGAAAAAGTGGAAGAGAAAAAGAGGGCATTTGTAGAAAGGCTGCACAGTAATAGTGCAGAGAAGTATGATAGCTATAGAGAGAAAAATGTGGAAGTAAAGCGCAAGGTAACTGAGGTAAAGAGGGCGGCTGACCTGAGGTGGGGTCAGGCATTATTATTATTATTATCATTAATATCATTATTATTATTATTATTATTATTATTATTATTATTATTATTATTATTATTATCCAATCTACAACCCTAATTGGAAAAGCAAGATGCTATAAGCACAAAGGCTCCAACAGGGAAAAATAGCCCAGTGAGGAAAGTAAATAAGGAAATAAATAAATGTTCAAAACAAATCAACAATAAATCATTCTACAGACAGTAACAATGTCAAAACAGATATTATGTCATATATAAACTATAAAGAGACTTATGTCATCCTGTTCAAAATAAAAACATTTGCTGCAACTTTGAACTTTTGAAGTTCTACTGATTCAACTACCCGATTAAGAAGATCACAACACAACTTGGTCACAGCTGGAATAAAACTTCTAGAATACTGTGTAGTATTGAGCCTCATGATGGAGAAAGCCTGGCTATTAGAATTAACAGCCTGCCTGGGAAGGTGGCGCGAGGTTAAATGTCATATTGAATGGAGAGTTATTTGAGGAAGTAAACCAGTTTAAGTACTTTGGCTCTGTGTTGCAGCAAATGTTTGGGTCAGTGAATGGAGTGGTAAATAGAGGGTTAGGCATGAATGTAAAGATTTCTTTATGAGAAAGTGATTGTACCAATGTGATGTATGGATCGGAGTTGTGGGGAATATAAGTGAGGGAGAGACAGAAATTGAATGTGTTTGAGAAAAAGTATCTGAAGATTTTGGCTGATGTATTTCAAGTAGATAGGGTTAGGAACGAGGTAGTGAAGGTGAGAACGGGTGTAAGAAATGAGTTAGCAGCTAGAGTGGATATGAATGTGTTGAGGTGGTTTGGCCATATTGAGAGAATGCCAGAGTTGCTGGAAGACGTACTGGAGGAAGGTCAAGGTTTGGGTGGATGAATGGAGTGAATAAAGCTCTGGGTAAAAGGAGGATGGATGTGAGAGAGGCTAGAGAGCGTGCTAGAAATAGGAATGAATGACAAGCGATAGACATTCAGCGTTATGAAGCTTCATCTGCCGTGGATAACAAGGGAGGGTGAGCTGTGGCACCCTAGCAGTACCCTCCAAACTCATTTGAGTCCCCCATCAGGCTGGGAGAAAGGTAGAGAGAAAAGGTCCCCCTTTTTATTTGTTTGATGTCGGCTACCCCCCAAAATTGGGGGAAATGCCTTAGTATATGGATGTAATATTAATGTTATTATTACTAACTAAGCTACAACCGTAGCTGGAAAAGCGAGATGCTATAAGCCCAAGGGCTCCAACAGAAAAAAAAAAAAAAAACAGTGAGGAAAGGAAATACGGAAAAAATAAAATATGAAAAGTAATTAACAATTAAAATAAAAAATTTCAAGAACAAAAACATCAAATCAGATAATATATAAAATATAAAAAGAATTATGTTAGCCTGTTCAACATAAAACATTTCCTGCAAGGTTGAACATTGGAAGTTCCAAAAATTCAATTGAATGGTATAAGGCCTCTGTATGCCGTATATTATTTTTACTTTCTCAAA
>NC_090734.1:100227316-100234816 GCF_036898095.1 Palaemon carinicauda
AGAAACAAAACAGCACAGCATGCCTGAATGTACCCTCAAGCAAGAGAACTCTAACCAAGACAGTGGAAGACCATGGTACAGAGGCTATGGCACTACCCAAGACTAGAGAACAATGGTTTGATTTTGGAGTGTCCTTCACCTAGAAGAGCTGCTTACCATTGCTAAAGTCTCTTCTACCTTTACTAAGACGAAGTGGTCAATGTGCAGTGTGCAATGTACAGTGCAGTAGTTAACCCCTTGAGTGAAGAAGAATGGTTTTGCAATCTCTGTATTATCAGCTGTATGAGCACAAAGGAGAATATGTCAAGATTAGGCTAGACTATTCGGTGAAAATGTAGGCAAAGGGAATACAAAAACAAACAAACATAAATGAATATATGCCTATCAAAACATAACCTTCTGGGAAAGGTAATCACAAAAAAACTGCCTAAATAGGCATTTACGAACGTACTTTCAAATTGTACGCTGTCTCATTTTACTTGACCTTGCATACCTTCGAGGACAACGAAATGGATTCCATCACAATCAAAACCGTAATACAGTATACTCCTGTGCACAAGTAATCGTTCCTTAAGCAATATCATAAAATGTTATACAAATATGGTATAGGATTCTTCATAGAATTATGTTGTGTCATCTGGGGTATCTATATGCTATGCCATTTTATTTGATAGCAAGATGAGATTTATCAGTCTACTACATAAATGAAAAAAAAAATGGGATTTCATAATAAAATGTACAAGAGACAAGTATTCCATTAAATGACTGGAAAAATTAGGAAACAAAATAAAATACTAATGGCTAGAGAGGAAGCTAGGATTATTGTAAGAATTACAGTCAGAAGCATAAGATATTGAGATATTTGACCTTTGTATAACCCAAAATTACATTGATAAATCGCAGGTATAAGGAACTTACTTATAAATAATGGTATCTATAAAAAAAAATGAAATAATAAAATTGCGAAATAAACTTCATTCTTGAAATCAGGTGACTTCATTGATCCAATTATTTTTTATTAAGAAGAATATTAAGATATAATTTTTATTAAATATCAATTGAATTTCACGAGTTTCCATTTTCAATGCTTGATATTTTTGGTAATTAGCTTGAACATCCATATCAAATTTAACAAAGGTTTTCTTACACGGAATATAAAAAACGAAAAAAAGAATGTGACATTTTAAACGGTATAAGCCGCGTGTAAGTGGATATTATTGACAAGCTCTTCTTTGATGTAAAATGGTAAATCCTCGTATCTAAAACCGTTTTGATTAACAAGAAACACTAATATTTACAGAGCAGAATTAGGAGAGAGAAAAATTACATATTTGTCCGATTTATGTTTAATTCGGATAGATTTCAAGAAACTGAAATATATGACACTTCATCTTTAATGATGCTGATGATAACGATAAACACCTAAAGCCTAATAAAGCTGTTTAGAGCATATAAAAGTATTCATTGCTTTAACATGAAAATTTAACGATTGTGGGAAATAATTCCGGGAAGACCTCCCCGTAACAGATATCAAGATACTGACCAGGTAACATTACCGTCCTTCGCCAACAGATCAGAAAACGGCCGGAAAACAAGGGGTTGTTCTATATAGGCTCTGTCAGGACCATATACACCTCAGTGTCCAGGCGCTACACCTAACACGGGATAGTACACATCAACTGAGACTGCTGAACAATTATTAGAGTAAAGACAATAATGCAAGAGTCTGTGGAGAAGCAGTACTGTGTGAGTAAAGGGTTTCTAAAGCTTACCTGTGGACCTCCGTTTTGGACACGATAAGAGGTTTTGTTCACTTAAAGAAGCACAGAAAGAAAGTAAACGACGTTTACAATCGTGTTTACAACAAAACCACTTTAAACTTAAAGTTCCATTAGTTTCTTTGGGATAAAATAGTTTAAGCCATGTGAATTCCGGTATTTCGATTTCCTCTGAGACATAAATCTAAGTTGGTTTATAACTAACCAGTACCATTTTCAAAGCAGATAAAATCGAGGAAAAAGACTTCAGTTAAAATAATTATCTCTTTAACCTATCCTAATCATTTATTTACAAAATTTACACAATCTTTCTAATGCTAACTCAAAATATGGAATACATAGTTATTCGAAAAGTGAGTCAAAATAGTAAATTAAATAGAACGAAAATAACCTTTTCAGTAACGAACGACCATTGAGGAAGTTACAGTAAAACTGAAATATCACATGAATAACCTTTTTGCAACATATATGAGCATTAAGATTACATAGAAAGGAAACATAAAACAAATAACCTTCTAACAACAAATAACCATTAAGGTTACAGAAAACTTCCGCACGCAATGACGAATGTTCATATCCAGATAAATAAATGAACACACCTTAATAAAACTCACCTAGACATTCATTAACTGAGGGGGTAAATGCAGCCATATACACAGCTTAGTCGACTCAAGTGTATTGCTTGAGCTTTCTGAAGTTCCTGAGGACATGATTTCCAGTCGTTAAGTCATCGTTTGGCCTGTCCCATAGACTCATGATCTTATTTCTCGGCGAGGGCGTCAAATACGGAACCCTTCGGTGACCATCCTGCGGGTTTAACGGGTTCTTCAATCCGAAGATTGCATGAGGATGTTTTTGATTGTCACCGAGGACGAGGCACCAGAGCTGAAGACACTAAATTCACCTCATTGAACTCATTGATTGATCGATTTGAAGTTCTCTGGCTCCTGACATCGAAGGTCATTGACGCCTATCAATGCACTGAAGCAATAATAAATTGAATGGGGAACCCTGCTTGCACGCAGAACTTGATGGGACGATTGGGAGAGGCAGTCTTCTCTCCAAACCGGGGCTGTAGGTCAAGTGACCTGTTTAAGATCAGGATTAATCCTGTTTAAAATGGACCACACCATCACCTGACGATTGCAGTGCTGACAGGTGAAGGCAGACGTAGGACATCTAGAAATTGAGGTACCATGTCGAATCCGAAAATCGGTATTAATCTCTCTGCAGGAACAGAGGTGTTGAAGGGTGTCTGTGAAGATTACAAGGAGTAATCTTGCTACTCCTGGGAAATATACCTGCAAATAAAACCTACCTGTCTGCCATATAGAATAACTGTATGAAAATTAAAAATGGGATAGGCTGTGCGGAATAGATTCGAAAATAAGCGGAAATATAAATAAGATAGACATGGGATCTAATTTACATTCAAGATTAGTGAATAATTAATCCTAGAATGCGATGCTCAAGGAAACAGGAACCACGACACTCTTACCTGCGAGCATCGAAAGGTAAATGTGCAATGAAGGGTAAATTTGAAAAAAGAAAGGAGAGAAATAGCTAAATTAATCAGGAAAAGGTTGAATCAGAATAGAAAAGATAGATAAAGATGAAGCGTGAAGATAAATCTTTCCAACGATGATGATAGGAGTAGTGATATAAAGAATCCAAATCTGAAATTTTCCATTCTTCCATTTTTCCCACATTCGCATAAAAATGGAATTCTTTATAACTAACGATGGTCGTTCAACAGCTAAGGGATCATTTACAATATTCATGACAGTTCACCTTCTGACTCGAGATAATTCGTTTCCTGTTCGAGTTTCGAGTTCAGCAAACAGATGATGGACTAGATATTGCTAACCTTTGTCTCTGAAGCGTGAGTCCATTGAGAGTTCTTAATGGAAATTACATTTTGATAGATAAATAAATACCGTATTATTATTATTATTATTATTATTACTTACTAAGCTACAACCCTAGTTGGAAAAGCAGTATGCTATAAGCCCAGGGGCTCCAACAGGGAAAATAGCTCAGTGCGGAAAGGAAAAAAGGAAAATAAAATATTCTAAGAAGAGTAACAACAATAAATATCTCCTATATAAACTATAAAAACTTTAACAAAACAAGAGGAAGAGAAATAAGATAGGAGAGTGTGCTCGAGTGTACCCTCAAGCAAGAGAACTCTAACCCAAGACAGTGAAAGGCCATGGTACAGAGGCTATGGCACTACCCAAGACTAGAGAACAGTGGTTTGATTTTGGAGTGTCCTTCTCCTAGAAGAGCTGCTTACCATAGCTAAAGAGTCTCTTCTACCCTTACCAAGAGGAAAGTGGCACTGAACAAGTACAGTGCAGTAACCCCTTGGGTGATGAAGAATTGTTTGGTAATCTGTGTTGTCAGGTGTATGAGGATAGAGGAAAATATGTAAAGAATATGCCAGACTATTCAGTGTGTATGTAGGCAAAGGGAAAATGAACCGTAACCAGAGAGGAGGATCCAATGTAGTACTGTCTGGCCAGTCAAAAGACCCCATAACTCTCTAGCGGTAGTATCTCAACGGGTGGCTGGTGCCCTGGCCAATAGATCTGAATAAATTCAGAGAGAGAGGGAGAGAGAGAGAGAGAGAGAGAGAGAGAGAGAGAGAGAGAGAGAGAGAGAGTAGTTTGGCGTTTTCTCCATAATACAGAATTAGCCTAAATTATAATTCTTTAAATACAAATTCATAAAAACAACATGAATAGATATATCAATAAATACTAAATACTTATGTACATTAACAAATTAAACATTCGATATCAGTTTGATATATATATATATATATATATATATATATATATATATATATATATATATATATATATATATATATTATAGTACCTGTATATTCAAACGTATGTATGTCTACGTATATAATTACAAATGCATTAGGACTAAGTAATCGTGCTAGGCCGTGTATCATAGCAATACTTGTTTACAAACAGTTATATGAGCAGATAAGTAACCTGGTGGAGTAACGAAAACTTTGGTGTGGAGGCTATGCCCCTCTATATCTCAATGAAGTCACTGGCAGCAGGGACTTACTGGAATTAGTATGAACAGGCAGGGGTCCCTTGTCTTAGTTAGATGAGCACTGCGCATCACAAGGAACTGGCTATTCTATGGTGAATCTAGCTAATAAATCCTCTATGGATTCAGTTACTTAATTGATAGAGAAGATCACAGAAGGTCCAAATTTCCATGCGTAGCAGGGTGCTAAGAATCCCCCTGCTTATGAATATTAAAGTAAAATTTGAAATTGGTAATTGGAATGTTAGAACCATGCATCAGATTGGGAAGTTGCACCAAGTGGAAAATAAAATTATGAAATATAATTTAGATATCTTGGGCCTAAGTGAAACACATTGCAAGGTAATTGGTAAAGAAATCGTAGACCAAAGCAAGAGAGGGGGTAGAAATGATGATGTCACCAAGAGCACAAAAGGTATTAACGGAATGATGAGCTGTAAATAGTAGATTGCTCATTGCAAATCTTAAACCATTGCAATATGAGTATTATGGTTTGCTATGCACCAACAAATTATTCCCCTGACACAAGGAAAGATGAATTCTATGAAGAACTTCAGAGTGTAATAGATGAGATCCCAGAGATAAATATGAAAATTGTGATTGATGACTTCAATACTCAAGTTGGAAGAAATTATCAAGATATAGAAAATGTGATGGGTGTTGATGGTCTTGGTGAAGTTACAATTGAAAATGGGGAATAGTTTATCATTTTATGTTCAACAAACTCTCTTGTTATTGGGGTACTCTGTTCCAGCACAAGGACATCCACAAATATACGTGGATTTCACCATGTGGTAATCATAAAAATCAAATAGATCACATAGCCATTAATAAAGAGATATGGAGGATTCTGAGATATATAAGAAGCTATAGACGTGCAGATATTGGTAGCAATAACCAGCTCCTCAGTGCCGCACTGAAATTAAAACTGAAAGCACCCAATAGAAATGAAGATAGAAAACTTAGGTTTGATACAACTAAGCTTCTAGAATATCAGCAAAGAGAAACCTTTACAATTGAATGTAGGAATTAATTCGGAGTCTCAGAGACTTCAAGTAACAAAGCTCAGACTATTAATGAAAAAGGATGTAATATTATGCTCATATATCAGTCAGTTGGTAGTGAAGTTTTGGGACATTCACCTACACGGAGAAAGCCATGAATATCAATGATACTTGTGATACTATAAAAAGAGGCAAAGACAAATATTGACTGATGAAATTTTTTCAAAGAACTTGTGCAGGTGGTAATTGAGAGTTAGCGTAATAGCAACTAACTTGATTTAAGCAGAGAGTGAGCTTTTATAACAACAGTTTCAGTGAAAGAAAGTCACAAAAATTCAAACAGACTTATACAAGCATATACAGGTAGAAACAAGTTATCAGTGCGAGGGGAGAGCAATAATGACACTATATAAAAAACAGAAATACCATTGAAGTGTACGAGCGTGCGATATGCGTGCAATGCATGGCTCCCCCCCCCCCTTAAAAAAGACATACATCTTAAGTATGGTACCCTTGAGAGGCATACTGACGTCTGCTGACATCTGCCTGGTAGCTGCCAACGGCCCTGCGATACCCACCCATGGTCATGAAATCACATTATAATTTTGAAGCGCCAAATATATTTGGAAGTTTCTCTTAGCTGACGTCATATTGCCAATCCTCTATGAGAATTTCCTATCACATTTCCATTTCCTAGTCGATGTAGCTCACCGACGGTTGATCTATGCAGATTCTTACTCCACAACATCTCTTCAACTTGGCCCCTCCGACCTCGCTCCCCACATTAGTGCACCAACGAATGCTTACGCACAATTCCTCATATCATACCGGGAAGTTTTCTATCCAGAACTTTGTCAAATGTCCCCGGTTCCCGCAAAACACAATATATTTCATCATAAGAGGACGACTGTGGTCTCAGCGTTTGCCAGATACAAACGTCTGGAACCGGATCGTTTGGCAGCCGCTAAAAAAACGTTCGCTGAAATGGAAGAAATGGGCCTTTGCCAAAAGGCATCTAGCCCATACTCGTCACCCTTGCACATCATTCTAAAGAGGGATGCCTCTCTGTGTCCATGTGGGGATTAAAGGCACCTCAACATACAGATCTGTCGGTATGTGTTGCTTAGATGGGGGCTTGTAAGTCTGGCAGCATGGAGTAAATTTACCCACAATGTTGCAGATGGAAAAAATTCAACGGGGATGACCAACATGTCACTATACACCATTTCAGCTGCCGAGACATACCGACCGTCTTTAGGAGTAGTTCTTAGTCCCAGGAGGACCCATGGAAGCTGGATAAACCAGTTGGAGTCCTTGCAGCAGTACATCAAAGCTGCTTTGAGGGAATGGAGAAAACGTTCAATCATACCGTTTGGTGCAGGGTTGTAAGCTGTTGTCTGATGAAGGAAAATACCCATGAAATTCACTATTGATGTCCACAATTGAGATGTGAAAGTGGTACCCCTGTCAGAAGTAATATGCTCAGGGATATCAAATCTCGCAATTCCATCCTAAGAGTATGGCAGATGTACATGAAGTGGACAACGTACTTTCCATGTGAAGGGCTTCCGTCCAACGATTGAAGCGTTCGATGATGGTAAACAGGTAATGAGGCCCTTGTAATGTGAGTAGGGGACCTACAACAC
>NC_090734.1:100254816-100264816 GCF_036898095.1 Palaemon carinicauda
TTTCACTTCCATGTAATACTGTTAGAATTGATTAAACTGCATCAAAGATTGTAAATTTACTTTCAATGGGAATTTTTATGAGCAAAGATTTGGAATGGCAATGGGTAACCCTTTATCACCTCTTTCAAGTAATATTTATATGGAATTTTTTGAGAAGAGACTTTTAGTGAGTATTTTGCCGGGAAGAGTTTTGTGGTTTCGCTATGTTGATGACATTTTTTGTATATGGCCTTTAAATGAAGATGTATCTGTTTTTTTTACATAGACTAAACTCACTGGTTCCTTCTATTAATTTTACAATTGAGGAAGAAATAATAACTCTGTTCTGCCCTTTTTAGATGTAAATGTTCATATTCATAATAATAGATTTAAGTTTAGTGTTTTTAGAAAACCCACTGTGACGGGCCGAGAGAGGGTTGTGAACTCAAAGGCAGGATGCAATCAACTGAGTTGTTTATTAAGGAACACTCTCCTTTATATACAAAACCTCAAGGCAACAGGACATAACATGTTCGAGAGACAGACAATGTTACAGAGCAAAACCGGAGACATGATCATTCAGGTTCTTTTTAGTGCGAGGGAAGAGCGCAGATACAAGCATAATATATACAAAATAATTATGTACAATTGTGTGACACACAGTTGGCACACCACCAATGTATCGTCTTACATTCACTTTTATTCTAATCACCATATTAAAGTAAAACTCTCTGTTTTTTCCTCGATGTTTTTGAGAGCTCTTAGAGTTTGTTGCCCAGAAGTTTTAGATGATGAGTTTTTAAGAATATACTATATTGCCTTTAATTTGAAATATCCAAAATTCCTAGTTGACGTAGCATTACAAAAAGCCCCCCACCAAAAAAAAAAAAAAAAAAAAATATTAAGCAATTGACAATGTAACATCTCTTAATCATGATAATTTATTAGTTTTACCGTATATTGATAGTTTTCTATGTCTACCAAAAATTTTAAGATGTTTTAAGGTTAATGTTGTTTTTAGAAATTCTTGTACTATAAAGTTATTTTGATAAAGAACTCTCCTTGTAATAGTGTAGGCTGCATATATGAAATTCCATGTAATGGTTGTAATTTCAAAAATATTTGGCAAAGTGGTAAAAAGCTGGCAACAAGGTTAAATCAACATAAATACTACGTTCGAGTTGGTAATATGTCCAACGCACTATTCGTTCACATGAATGCATTTAATCATCTGATAGACTGGAAGAACTCTAAAGAGCTGCTATTCTGTAAAGATGTTGTGAAGAGAAATATTATAGAATCAAGTATTATAAAGATAAAGTCGGATTGTGTTTTTAATATTAGTACTGGTTTATATAAATTGGATAATTTCCTTACGACCAATATTGTTCAACAATTAAGAATTATATAATTTGTTTACCTTTTTTGTTTATGACCAATTTACGTTCAAGTACAAATTTTGGCTGTGGGTTGTTTGATTGTTTGACAATACTTGTTAGCTGACTAGGTTTTTCTATCATTTCGCTATTGTTCAAATATTTTTGTTTTATTGTTTTTATCCTATTTTACTTATTGACGGCCTTCAACTATGTCTCCCTTTTTATTGTACCCTGAAGAAGTGTATTAAAAATGCACGAAAGCGCTTGGTACTAAAGCTTTTTATTATATGTGTATATATATATAAATATATATATATATATATTTATATATATATATATATATATATATATATATATATATATATATATATATATATATATATATATATATATATATATATATATATATATATATATAATTTTTTTTACTTGCCGTTATCTGATGAAAAAGGTTACAACTTTCTTGGTAGCAAAACCAGTATCGTGAACTTTAGCAAAATCGCCAGGAAATTTTGTTTTCTTCTTGTCGCTAAAGTTTATTCAAGGCGTTTTGAGCTTTTGGAAATATATATTATGAAGAACATAATTTGTTCATTTTAAACATCTTCAAGCCTTATTTATGCTTTGATATCTGAGAATATGATTCATAAACATTGCTTGAAGGAATAGATAATGTGTTAAACTTCTATATCTAAGTCTCTTTATTCCTTATTATTGGATAATTGATGGAACAACTTTTGATAATCCTTATTGTGTTTTATCCACGTATTTTACCAAGAGGACTATTAAGCAATGGACCTTTTACAAAATTTTTAGAATTACTACAGCGGGAATAGGTCGTATAATTCAAAACTCCATTGAAGAATTAGTTTATGGGAATAATATTAGTTCAGGTAATTCATTCCAATAGTGAAAGAGAATCATGTGAAATTTTAATCATATAACTACCTAAGCATTATATAAATTTTCATCCAATTTTCTTTCGTCTAATATTCATTAGCTTTGAAAAAAAAAATTCATTTATATCTAATATACCATTTCTATACAAATAAAATCACACCCAGATATTAAATTGAACATTATTTTGTTTTATTTAACCAATTCTCCTCTTTAATTTTTTTTTTGATATTTACCTTTGATTATTAGTTTACACTAATCTCCTTTTTAATTTGTTTTTATATGTCGGAAATTATTCCTTCTCATTTTCATGTAATGTTCCCTAAAGAATGTAATATACTATGAAACATTCTTTTTAGACTAAGTTCTCTACTTCTAATGATCTCCTTAGGATTTTACATTTCTCAGCTCTAGAAAAACCATAATTTCCTTGAAGATAAAGATGTAATCATGAAGACATCCAATTATTATAGCCTTTCGATATGCTCATTCAATCAGTACAATATTCAAAACAACTATTACATTGATTTTGACAAATGACAGCCTTGATTTAACAAGAGGAACTTGTGATTCCTTCTTTGCTTGGTTTTGAAGAAAAACTCTTCTCCTGACTACTTTGCAACCGAACACGCGAGCCTCCAAGAGGAGAATTGCGATGATCTTTTTAGCAGACGTAAGATACTTTGTAATAGATGCATAGCAGGTTTTCCTTTCAAGGGACCTTACTTTTGTTGTGTTATATCTTGAGTATATGAGAGAGAGAGAGAGAGAGAGAGAGAGAGAGAGAGAGAGAGAGAGAGAGAGAGAGAGAGAGAAAGAATGTAAAGTTGTACCTAAATCTTATTCATATCTCTTCTGTCAAATAGGATCATTCTCATCTATCTCTTTCTCTAATAAGAATGATAATGATCTTTTGAAAATTCCCATGACATACCAGTAATCTATCATTTGAATCTTAATCATAAGTATATACATGAATATTGTTAAAAAGTTTTATGCAAAATGCATATCCTATATATATATATATATATATATATATATATATATATATATATATATATATATATATATATATATATATATATATATATATATATATATATATATATATATATATATATATATATATATATATATATATATATATATATATATACATATATATATATATATATATATATATATATATATATATATATATATATATATATACAGTGGAACCTCTACATCCGAACGTATCTACATCCGAATTTTCTAACATCCGAAGTAAAATTCGAGCAAATTTTTGACTCTACACCCGAATTTTATTTCGACACACGAAGTAGCAATTTGTGTCGTACCGGTTGTATCCGAATTTTTCGACACGCGAAGTACAATTCGAACACGTTCCGACTCTACACCCGAATGTGTTTTTCGACACCCGAAGTAAACAATGCTCGTACGCATAGTCGGTGCTCATAGCGCCTGAAGTGTTTTTTATTTCCGCCGATAGAAGGCAGCACATCGACCTCGGCGGGACGCTCAATTAGCGCGGCTTGGGTCAGTCCTCTGTTCTCGTCGGCTTCTTGCGGTTGTGCTCTGTGCGTTCTGATATTAACTGTGATTTAATCGTGAATTTTTACGTGCATCCATTAACGATAATTTACGTAAATCAAGGGTCCAAAAAGGCTTAGTTTTGCCAGTGGTAGTGGTAGTGGTGAGAAAAGGAAGAAGGAAATGCTTTCTATAGAAATTAAGCAGGAAATTATTGAAAAACATGAGCGTGGCATCCGCGTGAGTGAACTTGCTAAACAGTATGGTCGTAATATGTCGACGATCTCGACAATCCTTAAACAGAAGGAAGCTATTAAAGCAGTGAAACCTTCTAAGGGGATGACTATAATTTCCAAACGCCATACCCCTATCATAGAAGAGATGGAACGACTTCTACTAGTGTGGATTAAGGATAGAGAGATCGTTGGCGACACCATCACCGAAACCGTTATCTGCGAGAAGGCGCACGCCATCTTTACGGACTAGAAGGAGAGTTCAACCGAGCCTTCCTCAGATGATTTCAAGGCATCTCGTGGCTGTTTCGAGAAATTTAAGAAACGGTCTGGGATTCATTCAGTTGTTCGTCACGGAGAGGCTGCTAGTGCGGACACAAAGGCTGCAGCTGACTTTGTTAAGAAATTCGAAAATATCGTAAAGGAAGAAGGCTACGTAGAGCAGCAGGTGTTCAATTGTGATGAAACCGGGCTGTTTTGGAAGAAGATGCCGAGTCGAACCTACATCACTGCTGAAGAGAAGAAATTGCCTGGGCATAAGCCAATGAAGGATCGGTTGACTCTTGCTCTATGTGCCAACGCTAGCGGGGACTTTAAAGTCAAGCCCTTGCTTGTTTACCATTCGGAGAACCCTAGGGCCTTTAAAGCACACAACGTCGATAAGGATCAGCTTCATGTTTTCTGGCGATCCATCTCGAAGGCCTGGTTCACTAGGCAATTCTTTGTGCAATGGGTAAACCAAGTTTTCGATCCTTCTGTGAAGAAGTATCTTCATGAGCAGAAATTGCCTTTAAAGTGCCTGCTATGCCTTGACAATGCACCCGCTCACCCCCCCGGACTTGAAGATGATATCTTCGATGAATTCAAGTTCATAAAGGTGCTGTATCTTCCACCAAATACCACCTCTATCCTCCAGCCCATGGACCAGCAAGTCATCTCTAATTTTAAGAAGCTGTACACCAAGCACTTATACAAGCAGTGCTTTAATGTCACGCAAAGCACCAACTTAGCTTTGCGTGAATTTTGGAGGGGCCACTTCAATATCGTGCACTGCTTAAAGATCATTGATCAGGCTTGGGTGGGATTAACTCGACGGACCCTCAATTCTGTATGGAAGAAGCTGTGGCCTGATGCAGTTTCTCCCCGAGATTTCGAGGGTTTTGACCCCGAACCTGATCCCGTGGTCGGTGCAGCGGAAGCCGTAGAGGAAATCGTCTCCCTTGGCAAGTCCATGGGTCTGGAGGTCAACGCAGATGACGTTACGGAACTCGTCGCCGAACATCACGACGAACTGACGACGGATGAGCTCAAGGAACTCCATGCTATGTCGGAGCACATGAGTGATGACGAGGAAGAGAGCGAGGAGGTAGAACATGTGTTAGGTTCAGCGCAAATAAAAGAGGTGTTAGGAAAATATCAAGACGTGGTCGACTTCATCGACAAATACCATCCAAAGAAATTGCAGGTTTGTCGTGTAGTTTCTCAATTCGATGATATTTGCCTAACGCACTTTCGAAACATTCTGAAAAGCCGTACGAAGCAATTATCTATCGATACTTTCTTTAAAAAAACTGCAAAGCGAACTCGCGATGAAGAGGATGTAAGTGAACCGAAGAAAACGGCAAAGAGTGAAGAGGAAGAAAGTGAAACACAGAAAACGGAAAAGAGTGAAGCAAAAGAAATTCAGTCAATTTTAAATGTAAGTGATAGTGATTAAAATTACGTAATCATCAAAAAGAAAAAAAGAAAATGTAAAAAAAAATATAAAATATGAAAAAAAAAAATTAGCTAAGTTATGTTAAAGTTCACTTAGTGTAAGTTAGAATAAGTTACGGTAGTGTTACGTTTATCGTAGTTAACCTCTCTACCTCCTCGCCGTCCGTCCGTCTCCTCTCTCCTCTCTGCGTAACGAAGACGAACAACACCTGCGCTGGAGTTTCTAAGGTAAAGTGACGCTAAAAACCCGTTTCTTATTTATCATTTTTTGCTAATTCTTCTTATTTACACGTCTATTTTTCTTATTTACATGTCTATTATCTAATTTAGTGTTCATTATTCTCATGGGAAAATTATGTGTAGTGGTTTATTAAGAAGTTATCATAGGTTTTTGGGCTCAACCACGGATTAATCCTATTTCAATGTATTCTTATGGGAAAATTCGTTTCGACATCCGAACAATTTCTACATCCGAAGTTGGTTCTGGAACGGATTAAATTCGTATGTAGAGGTTCCACTGTATATATATATATATATATATATATATATATATATATATATATATATATATATATATATATATATATATATATATATATATATATATATATATACATGAATAAATATATATATATATATATATATATATATATATATATATATATATATATATATCTATATATATATATATATATATATATATATATATACATAATTTGCTAAGCTAAAACCCTAGATAGAAAAGCAGGTTAGTATAACCCTTAGGGCTCCAACAGAGAAAAATTGTCGTTTGAGGAAAAGATATAAGGAGATTACATTTCAAGAGCAGCAATAAAGTTACAACAAATCTTTCACATACAAACTATAGAAAGTTAAAAAAAGAAAAAAAACTGCAAGGTAATAAGATAAAATAGTGTGACCGAATGTACCCTCCAGCAAGAGAATTCTACCCAAAGACATTGAAAGATCATGGTACAGAGGTTATGGCACTACCCAAGACAAAAAAACAATGGCCTAATTTTGAATTTTTTTATCATATATATATATATATATATATATATATATATATATATATATATATATATATATATATATATATATATATATACCTATATATATAAATATTTATATATATATATATATATATATATATATATATATATATATATATATATATATATATATATATATATATATATATATATATTTATATATATACCATAAAGTATCCAAATAAATGTTTTTAAGTGTAAAACCATTATTATATTGATTAGAATACAAAACAGGGGGGTTATTATCAATAATTAACAATTACATAAATTAATTCCAGGAAAAACTATTCCCCCAATTTACAAGCAAACCAAAAAAATCCATTAGCAATAAAAATCCAACACTGAATATTCTGAAATGAAAATTTTGGAAAGAAAGGCCCCCAAATTAATTTGTAATGGCGTTTCAGCGGTTATAATTAAATCTGCATACCAAAAGTGAACTGCAACTCAAATTTTACAACACTTTCCATATATAATGAAATACAATGGCTGGCGGTGGGTCGGTAGATTCCAAGGTGAAGGGGCTCAAATAAAGCTTTCTTCTATTAAAAGTATATTAGATTTACGTTATCCGGTTCTGACTGGAAATGGTGCAAAGACAAAATCAGGTACTGCAACGTAGAATGTATCATGAAGTAATATCGATATTAAGCGACGATGTTAAAAGAAAAAAAATGAAATTTCGCAAGATAACGTAGATTTTAAAATTCTCAAATTTAGAAATGTGGAGGTCTACATAAGAAACACCACCGTGAGATAGTCCGAAAACAGAATGTGAAATGTATTGTAAGATATTGCAAATATAGAAGAGTGTCCTGTTTAAATACTTGAATATCGTAAAGCAAAAGTGATAGTGTTGGTAGGGAAAAAATGCGTAATACAGAATGTATTGTGATCAAATCTAAACATGAAAATGTGATATAATGAGAGGTGAGTTAACTGGGTTTCGGGGTCTGAAAATAAAACGGTGAAATACTGAAATACTAGTTAGCTTGTTCTCGAGGGAGATTACAATATAAATCAGACCTCGTATGAGGAAACTTTGGAGAAGAACCAATTACTGAAAGATATTGTAAATTCATGCGGAATGACATAGTTTCAGAAGTAGTATGCTGTTTAAATGTAATCAGATTATGCTCTTACATTGTGTAGGTCTGAAAGGAAAACGTATCAAATAGACTTGGAATCATTCAGAGGAGAAGTAGCATGTAAATAAGGTCAGCTCCTGGAGTAAGGTACACTACTATGAGGAGAATGAGCATTCTGCTAAAATTCAGCTTCTGGATGAGGAAATTGCAAAGACAATTAATTGCAGAAGAGTTATACATAAATACTGTGGCGTTGACATTTCTGATGAGAAATTCTAAGTTCAAATATGGTGTAAATGTTTTTCTCTTGAGTAGGTTAGAATACGTTCAATTTTATATTTCGTCTGTTACTCGTTTACTTCACATCACTATTTATCCATTTTCATTTCGAGATTATAACAATCTTTTACTACTACTACTACTACTACTACTACTACTACTACTACTACTACTACTACTACTACTAATAATAATAATAATAATAATAATAATAATTGCAGCTGAGAGGTGTTGATAATAAAGGGATTTGGAAACATAATTGTATTGGAAGTAAAGCATACCCTTAACCATCGAATTAGAATTTTTCCAAACACGAATTTGAAAATATATACGCTATTTCCTTTGCTATTCTTTCTATCTTTTAGCTAGTATATATTGAACCTTTAATTTAATAACAAGTAAAAGGAAAATATCTACTAACCATGTTTAGGAAATAGTAAAAAAGCAAGAAGCTCTCCACGACAGAAATAGACATATGATGAACGTGATGGGAATGAAATATTTCTTAGATTCATCGTCTCCTTAAACCACAGGATCCAGAGACAGTTATCTCTTTTAATATGTCATGTTACAGAAGTCATGAGAAATGAAGCTTCGGGATTAAATGGTCTGCATAGTGGCATTTGTAATTTATTCCATAATTAGGAGAGGGATCGTAATTAGCTTTGCCATTTCCAAGTGTGGTACTGGAATGATGATTGCATTATGTTGCTAAAAGATATAATAAACTATTTAGAGGGTCATTTTATTGAAAAATTTTTAATATATATATATATATATATATATATATATATATATATATATATATATATGCATATATACATATATATATATATATATATATATATATATATATATATATATATATATATATATATATATATATATATGTATATATATATGTGTGTGTGTGTATATATATGAATGTATATATATAAATATATATATATATATATATATATATATATATATATATATATATATATATATATATATATATATATATATATATATATATGTGTGTGTGTGTGTGTGTGTGTATGTCTGTGTGTAAGTGTATGTATGAATATAAGTACGTATGTATGTATGTAGGTATGTATGCATCATGTGAAGAATAGATAATGAATCAATGCATAGTCGGTATCATCTAGAGCTGGTATATACGTGGATAAATACTTCAAAATCTGAATAAAAAAAAGGCGTTAAGTAAATACTATGTAAAACATAAGGAGTAAAATCCAAATAAGATTCATTCCAAGAAGGAAAAGAAAAGGGATCTCAAGAAAAAAAATAATAAGATAGGTATTGATTAGAAAGAGGAACGGCAATTTAATCATAAGAAATGTCTTTCGTGCGAGTTAGAATACTATTGGAGGAAAGAGGGCGAAGAAGACTTTATAATTCAAATGAAGAGGGGAAATAGAGCAAAATAACCGATAATAACCGAGGGAGAAAAAACCAAAAGTTAATTTCAAGAATGAGAATTAGTTACTAAGATGTAGAGATAGGGGAGATGCAAAAAAAAAAAAAAAAAAAAGACAGTCAAGGAAAATGAGTCATCGGACTCAATATACTTGGATACATAAAAAGAGAGAGAGAGAGAGAGAGAGAGAGAGAGAGAGAGAGAGAGAGAGAGAGAGAGAGAGAGAGAGAGAGAGAGAGAGAGAGAGAGAGAGAATTACCCATGTATGCATTCATTTTTTATGCTTATACATTTCATAAAATCTATTCATAAGGCCATTAGTATAATTAAGCTGTGTTAAAAATAACTTTCTCTTTTTTGTCATTCTGTCTACTAGTTTTATAATTAGTAAAGAAACTTCCCCCCCCCCAACACTTCCTGT
>NC_090734.1:100287316-100289816 GCF_036898095.1 Palaemon carinicauda
TATAGAAAATTTTAGATACAGTATAATTTGTGTATATATATATGTATATATATATATATATATATATATATATATATATATATATATATATATATATATATATATATATATATATATTCAAATAAGCCATATATATTTTTGATACATTAATGTCTGGATTCTCTTAACGACCTCGGGATCAGAGCCCCAGGCGAAATCACACAAAGACAAGAGCTTGGTTCCGGCCGGGAATCAAACCCTGGTCGGCAAGCTTGTACAGACAGTGACTAACCCACTTGGCCATGAAGAAAGATAAAAGTCAATGACAATTCTTCTGTACTTATACCTGTTGAATTCAGGTATTTTGTACTTAGAATTGAAATCAACCCATCTTCACCATCGTAGCTAATTGGTAGTTTGTTACTTGGCATTCAATTAAAGATAAATTTTGCACATTTTTACGTGTTTTTCATATTCAAATAAGCCATATATATTTTTGATACATTAATGTCTGGATTCTCTTAACGACCTCGGGATCAGAGCCCCAGGCGAAATCACACAAAGACAAGAGCTTGGTTCCGGCCGGGAATCGAACCCTGGTCGGCAAGCTTGTACAGACAGTGACTAACCCACTTGGCCACGAAGAAAGATAAAAGTCAATGACAATTCTTCTGTACTTATACCTGTCGAATTCAGGTATTTTGTACTTAGAATTGAAATCAACCCATCTTCACCATCGTAGCTAATTAGTAGTTTGTTACTTGGCATTCAATTAATGATAAATTTTTGCACATTTTTACGTGTTTTTCATATTCAAATAAGCCATATATATTTTTGATACATTAATGTCTGGACTCTCTTAACACGTAAAAATGTGCAAAATTTCACATAAACTTTCTAGAAGCTATGGCAGTGCTCCTTACATTGAAGAAAGTCTCCCCGCGTCGCTCGATCCACATAAGGTTGGTGCTGGACAGCGAGGTGATTGTGAGA
The DNA here is from genome assembly GCF_036898095.1 of Palaemon carinicauda. Taxonomy (NCBI): domain Eukaryota; kingdom Metazoa; phylum Arthropoda; class Malacostraca; order Decapoda; family Palaemonidae; genus Palaemon; species Palaemon carinicauda. The sequence continues at coordinate 100,288,289 of NC_090734.1, forward strand.
TGCTTGAATCGACAAAGATCAAGGTCGCCACCTCTCAACCAGGTGATGTTGGCCATCTTCCGACTGGCGGAGAAGAAGAAGTGGTACCTGTCGGCAGTTCACCTACAAGGAGTCCGCAATATGATAGCGGACGCTCTATCCAGGTTCACACCGATAGAGTCGGAATGGTCCCTAGACGCAGGATCGTTCTCCTTCATCTTGAGTCAAGTCCCAGAACTGCAGATAGACCTCTTTGCGACGAAAGACAACAAAAAGTTGCCCCTGTACGTGTCCCCGTACGAGGACCCCTTGGCGGAAGCAGTGGACGCGATGTCCCTCGACTGGAACAGAAGGTCCAGGATTTATCTGTTCCCTCCTCAAAACCTTCTGTTGGGGGTCCTCAACAAACTGAGATCCTTCAAGGGAGTAGCGGCAATAGTGGCCCACAAGTGGCCGAACAGCGTGTGGTTCCCTCTGGCATTGGAACTACGGTTGAAGTTTCTACCACTACCAGATCCAGTTCTGACCCAGCGAGTCCAGAAGTCGACTGTCTGCGCTTCATTACAGAAAACCCGGACCCTACAGCTCATGATTTTCTCTCCCTAGCGGTGAGAAAGCGTTTCGGGATTTCGAAAGACAGCATAGACTTCCTAGAGGAATATAAGTGCAAATCTACTAGAAGGCAATATGAGTCATCTTGGAGAAAATGGGTGGCCTTTGTCAAGGAGAAGAATCCGCAGGAGATCTCGACGGACTTCTGCTTATCTTTCTTCATCCACCTACATGGTCAAGGGTTGGCAGCTAACACGATTTCTACGTGTAAGTCTGCTTTGACAAGACCCATTCTATATGCCTTCCAGGTCGACCTCGCTAACGAGATCTTTAATAAAGTTCCGAAAGCCTGCGCTAGGCTCAGACCTTCAGCACCTCCAAAGCCCATTTCATGGTCTTTAGATATAGTTCTTCATTTCGCTTCACTGTTGAACAATGAGGAGTGTGCGTTAAAGGATTTGACCCAAAAAGTTATTTTCCTATTTGCACTCGCGTCCGGGGCCGGGGGTTAGTGAGATTGTAGTCCTCTTGGGAGAGGAAGGTCGTGTTCAGTTCTTGGATGGGGGAGAGCTGAACCTGTTTCCGGATCCTACGTTTCTCGCCAAGAACGAGTTACCCACCAACAGGTGGGGTCCCTGGAAAATCTGCCCTCTGAAAGAAGATGCATCTCTATGTCCAGTAGAATGCCTAAAGGTCTATCTTCGTAGAACTTCAGACTTCAAGGGTGGTCAACTATTCAGGGGAGAAACATCAGGCTCAAATCTATCACTGAAACAACTCAGGGCGAAAATCACATATTTTATTCGCAGAGCGGATCCTGACAGTACACCCGCTGGTCACGATCCGAGGAAAGCTGCCTCATCCTTAAATTTCTTTAATTGTATGGATTTTGAACGTGTTCGTTCATACACTGGCTGGAAGTCTTCCAGAGTGTTCTTTCGTCACTATGCGAAGCAAGTGGAGCAACTAAAGAGGTCTGTGGTAGCAGTGGGTTGCG
>NC_090734.1:100299816-100307316 GCF_036898095.1 Palaemon carinicauda
CTTCATCTCAAAACACAATAAATTTCTGTCTCTCCGTCAGTTTCATTCATCACAACACCCGATCCTTACATCACAGTTGGTACAATCACTGTATTCTTTACCACCCTCTTCACTGCCCCCAACACTTTGCATCCTTCACTCACTCTTTGACGTATATCTGCTTTCACTCCACCAAGTACTTAAACTGATCCACCTCCTCAAGTAACTCTCCATTCAACTTGACATTCACTCACACCAACTTCCCTTTTTGTACATCTCATAACCTCACTCTTACCCACATTAACTCCCAACTTCCTTCTCTCACATACCCTTCCAAATTATGTCACTAATCGGCCAAGCTTCTCCTCCTAGTCTGCTACCAGTATAGTGTCATCCACAAACAACAAGTGATTTACATCCCATTCATGATCATTCTCGTCCACCAGTTTCAATCGTCGTCCATTGCACTCGAGCATTCACCTCTCTCACCACTCCATCTACATACAAGTTAAACAACCATGGCGACATCACACATCCCTTTCTCAGCCCCACTCTCACCGGAAGCCAATCACTCACTAAATTTCCTACCCTAACACACGCTTTACTACCTTTGTAGAAACTTGTTACTTGTTGCAACAACCGTCCACTAATTCCATATAACCTCATCATATTCTACATCGCTTCCCTATCAACTCTATCATACGCTTTCGTCAGATCCGTAACGCAACATACACCTCCTTGTCTTTTGCTGAATATTTCTCGCATACCTGCCTAACTGTAAAAATCTGATTCATAGATCCCCTACCTATTCTAAAACCACATGTTTACATATATACTTATATTATCTAGGTGAATATATATATATACATACATATATATATATATATATATATATATATATATATATATATATATATATATATATATATATGTATATATATATATATATATATATATATATATATAATATATATATATATATATATATATATATATATACATATGCATATACATATACCCATACACGCATAAAGTGTGCTTGGTTTATATGAACGCGTCCCAGAGCGTGTGAAGGTCTTCCCTAATTTTCTAACGTCTAACTTCAAAATTATAATGATAGTTGTGCCTCTTTTACATACAATACTAAAATGACTACGCCAATAACCAATCTCTCTCTCTCTCTCTCTCTCTCTCTCTCTCTCTCTCTCTCTCTCTCTCTCTCTCTCTCTCTCTCTTTTCGGCGCACTAAATCAATCACTTATTCTCTCTCCAGCAACAACATAAATAGCCAGGCACGAGAAGAGGAACTTCAAACTTCTCGGCCTCTTGACGAGGATTCTTGGATCAAAGTTCATTGACCTACAAACCGAAAGCGGACCAACTTCGGCCAATTTGCATGTGTGAGAGAAGCCTTTGAATGCAGATGAACACGGCACATGAGTTGTGCACAGAAAGAGAGAGAGAGAGAGAGAGAGAGAGAGAGAGAGAGAGAGAAAGAGAGAGAGAGAGAGAGAGAGAGAGAGATGTGTAATACGTTTTTCGCTTCATCCAATCAGCAATAGGGTTTGGAACTTCTTTAATGAACTGTAAGTAGAAACAAATTACGATCGATATCTTGCAATGGGAAAAATGTTGCATGAGCGAGTTTATTCTCCCGAATCTGAAGGAAGTTACTTTAAATTTTAATAATTGTATTTTCCTGAAAATATACAGGGTCAGGCAAAATGATCTGACATTTGTGAACGCCTTCGACAGTGTTTGGACACTAATGGATCCCATTTGACTGATTTAGTTTTTAAAACATAACGGAACAGAATGGCATTATATGTACTTTTAAAAAATAAAAACACCTTTTTTTGTTTCTTTACTTTATTTTCCTTTTATTAAACCTACAAATATGTCAGATCATTTTGCCTGACCCTATATTAACAGAATGCTTGCTGCTACCTACTGCAAAACAAATATGTTTATATACTTTATTATACTAAATTTCTTTTTAAAAACCTGAAGAATATATCAAAATATTTTAATATCATCTATCTTTTTGGGATGAAAATATTACATTGATTTTTTTACACTCACACTTTCATAAATAATGCTGGGAATAGAGTAGCTCAGTTTGTAAATTCAAATCGTTCAGAGGGAAGGAATTTGCAAAGTATTTGACTGTCGGATATTTAAACGCTAATCCATACTTTCAGTGAGTAACGATGCCCTTCTCTAATTATTATTATTATTATTATTATTATTATTATTATTATTATTATTATTATTATTATTATTATTATTATTGTTGTTGTTGTTTTACTATTATTATTATTATTATTATTATTATTATTGTTATTATTATTATCATCATTATTATTATTATTATTATTATCACATTATTATCTAAGCTACAGGTTGCGGATGCTATTAACCCAAGAGCTCCTGCAGTAAAAATAGCGCTGTGCGAAGAAAGAAATAAGGAAATGAGCAAACTACAGGATAAAAAAAGAATAAATAAGACATTTTAAGACCAGTAACCAAGTCAAAATAGATATCTCATATATAGACTATGAAAAGAAAGTTTAGTCATCATATTCAACATAAAATTTTTTCTGCAAAATAGCACTTGAACTGCTAGGTTAGGAAGATCATTCCACAATCTGGTCACAGCCGGAGTAAAACTTCTAAGATATTGTGTAGCATGACTGCATACCTAGTACTACGTGCATGATGGTAGAGTCTGATTCAGAATTTACATATATCTTACATGAGTATGACACATCAGCGACAGGCTTCTCAGTATTAATTACTAATGAAATCAACACATGATGAAATGTCCCAAGTGTGAAACTAACCTTCATTGTTATAACGACAGGGGAGTCAGTTTATACAAAGACCAAGAAGTTACCGGATCTGTGAGCAGCTTCGCGTATGACCTGCTCAGGGACAGATTCAAAGGTAATTAATTATACAGAAAGAAAGTTACTCATTTGAGTGAAGGATGATACCATAAGAATGATATGCAAGAAATGTGTACCTCCGGGTACCAGCCACCCATTAAGATGTTACCCCGAGATTTATTGGGTCCTTTGACTGGCCAGACAGTAATGCATTGGGTGCCTCTCTCTGATTACGAGACTCTTTAGCTATGGTAATCAGCTCTTCTAGGAGGACACTCCAAAATCTACCCATTGCTCACTGGTCTTAGGAAGTGCCAGAGCCTCTGTAACATGGTCTTCCACTGTCTTGGATTATAGTTCTCGTGCAATGCGGTACACTTGGGCATGCTGTTATGTCTTATTTTTCCTTCCTTTTCTTGAAATTTTTATATTTTATATTTAAATAATCTACTTTAATGTTCTTACTCTTCTTGGAATATTTGATTATGATAGTTTATTCTTCTCTTGTAGTTTATTTATACCTTTCTTTCCTTCCCTCACCTGGTTAATGATAGCATCTTGCTTTTTCAACTAGCTTATATTAGTAATAATAATAATAATAATAATAATAATAATAATGAACGCAAAAAATTACCCATTTTCAGTTTGCATTTATACTTTGGATTTTATTTTTCATGTAGATATCAAAAAGTCCTCGAAAGGTTTAACGTTATTAGGATTTTATTTTAGATGTAAACCCAGAATGATTGATTAATTTCATGCTTATCCTTGTGATCAATTCAAATACCTCTAACGTACTCCAAATAAGACTGTATTTATTGAAGAATGTGATTAAAAATCTTTTAAATCCCTACAAAGTTATAAGCCTGAGCTGAGAGAGAGAGAGAAAGAGAGAGAGAGAGAGAGAGAGAGAGAGAAAGAGAGAGAGAGAGAGAGAGAGAGAGAGAGAGAGAGAGAGAGAGAGAGAGAGAGAGAGAGAAGAATAGAACGGCAAATGGTCAATAAAGGGAGATGGTCAATAAAGGGAGATAACACGGACGCTTCCACTCTTCTCTTTGTTTGCTTTCTCCCTCCTCATTTTCATTCTTGTTCCCTCTCTACACCTGTCGTTATTACCGCCATCCTTTCAAGATAATTCATTGTATATATATTCATGATAAGGAATTCTTTCTTAAAATATATATTCCTTATGTATTTACAGGTGGTTTTCATATCAATATTTTTGGGTCATCTAAATACAAATATTTGTTTCACATTCAAACATTTATTTGTTTCCAGGGTTAATTTATCAAACTTGTTTTTTTAAGTTTTAAGTGGTTGATCGGCTCATGAATTCGAGCCTCGAAGTTTATGAATCTTACATTCGATAAATGAACCAAAAACATAAAAAAAAAACAAAAAAAACGGCAAGGTGTTAGTTTGGATTTTTTGAAAAGTCTTTAATGACAGTAATTCTTAGAATTTTATATTTTGATAAGGTGAAGAATTTAATCCTCCTAGTTAAATGAATCCGTGTTTTCTAATTAGAGTAACTTTTTTGGCTTTTATATCCTTATAATCAATACAGATTTTACATGATTAAGAATAATATAAACGGTAAAAGATAACTTTTAAAGGACGAATGACATTAGTGTAAAGTTTTTCTTTTTAGAGTTATCTATAATCAATGTTCGTCGGGTCTGATAAAAAAAATATACGTTAGCATGAACTATCAAAGATTTCTAATCTATATGCGGTGGAATTTTCAACAAAATACGCCAATTTGTTTTGATGTTATATTTAAAATGGTGAAGAAGGCAAATCCAGATCTTGAATCCGGATCTGGATCATCTCCAGAACTTAATGGGTTCATCCATGACCTAAGATCTTTATGTTGTAAGGAGCCGAGAGAAGGTTGTTACTCCAAGGAGGATGAAAGCAACTGAGTAGCTTTATTACAGAACACTCGCCTTTATATACAAGAACTCAATGCAACAGGAAATTTCCTGTTCAACCGACACCGCACCGGTTAACAGTTAACAGTGAGAAAAACAGACACATTATTTCCGGTTCAATGTTAGTGTGAGGGGAGAACGAAGATACAAGCATAATATATACACAAAATGAAATGTCGTTACTATGTACGATCGTGTGACATACGGTTGGCACATGACTCCCCCCACGAAAAATGACATACTGTACATGTTAAATAGGGCGCCCTGATCTAGAGAGGCGAACTGTAGGCATGTCATCTGGCAGGAGATAAGCAGGTTTTAGATGATCAATGGACACTCAGTCTTCTTTGCCACGAAAGTTTAGTATGATTGCTTTCAGACTTCGTCGGATCACAAGGAAAGGGCCCGTGTAAGGGGGTGTTAGCGGTGGCTTGCTATTGTTGTTGCGTAGGAAGATGTGCGTTGTAGAGTGCAAGTCTGTCGGTATGTGATGCTTCGCTGGGGGCTTGTAAGTCTGGCGGCATGGGGTAAATTTTCCCACAACGTGACGTGTGCGCTGGAGTTCGTTGGAGGAGGTTGCAAAAGGAAAAAATTCGGCAGAGACGGCCATACACCAGTTCAGCTGCCAAGACGTCGAGGGCGTCTTTAGGAGTGGTCCTTAGTCCCAGGAGGACCCAGGGAAGCTGAGTAAACCGGTTGGAATGCTTGCAGCGGGACATCAAAGATGCTTTGATTGTGCGATGAAAACGTTCAACAATTCCATTGGCAGCGGGGTTGTAGGCAGTTGTCTGATGCCGGGTGATACCCAGGAGATTCGCTAATGATGTCCACAATTGAGAGGTGAAAGTGGTACCCCTGTCAGAAGTAAAATGCTCAGGGATACCAAGTCTTGCAATCCATCTTCAGAGTAAGGCAGATGTACTTGAGACGGACGTTGCAGTTTCCATGGGAATGGCTTCAGGCCAACGAGTGGAGCGGTCGATAATGGTAAACAGGTAACGATGTCCTTGTGATGTGGGTAGAGGTCCTACAACTTTGATGTGAATGTGTGCAAAACGACGCTGAGGTTGAGGAAAGGTGCCCACTCCTGAATCCGTGTGTCGATGTACTTTGAAAGTTTGGCAAGAAGTACAGGCGCGGCCTTAGCATCTTTAGAAATGCCGTGCCAAATAAACATAATTTTCAGCAGCTGTGCAGTAGAACGGCACAAGGGATGTAAGAGGCCGTGAATGAAATCAAACACCTGCCGTCCCATGGGAGCAGGAATCCAAGGTCGCGGTCTACCAGTAATGACGTCACAGAGGAGAGTGGTGTTGGAGTCCTCGAGGGGGAAGTTTCCCAACGCAGGGACGTGCAGGATGTCCTACATGCTTGATAATCTGGATCCTGTCGTTGGGCTTCAGCCAAGGCTTTGTAATCCAATCCCAGTTGAACGGCAGCCAACGTGTTTCTTGACAGGGCATCGGCAACTGGATTAATTTTTCCAGGGACATATTGAAGGATGCAATTGTATTCAGTCATGGCGGAGAGATGTCGGCGTTGACGGGTGGACCAGGCGTCAGACTGTCGAGTGAAGGCGTGCACCAGAGGCATGTGGTCTGTGTGAATGACGGAGGGCGTACCTTCTAAGAAATGGCGAAAGTGACGGACAGCCAAGTACCTTGCCAGCAATTCGCGATCGAAGGTATAATAACTCAATTCTGCTTTAGACAGTTTTCTGCTGAAGAAGGCCAATGGGCGGGGCAAGACCTTGACCACCTGCTCGAGTACTACACCAATAGCGATGTCGCTGGCATCGATGGAGAGAAGGAGAAGGGCAAGTGAATAGGAAAATTGAGAGCTGCAGCGGTCGATAGGGATTTTTTTGCCTTTCAGAAGGCCGCTTCTTGAAGGGGACCCTACTTCAGGTCCTTTGGCTTGCCCTTGAGGGAGGCGTAGATGGGAGCAAGAGTGGCGGCAATGGCTGGCAGAAAACGGTGATAATAGTTGATCATGCCCAAGAATTCCTGCAGACCTTTGATGGTCGAGGATGCGGGGAAGTCCTGAATGGCTGCTACCTTTTCAGGGAGAGGATGAACTCCTTCAGGAGTGATACGGTGCCCTAAGAACGACACTTCGTTGGCGCCAAAGGTACACTTGTTGTATTGGACTACAAGGCCGTTTTGTTGTAGGCGGTCGAGCACGATGCGCAGGTGACAGAGGTGTTCCTCTTTTTAGGAGGAGAACACAAGTATGCCGTCCACATAATATACACAGAAGGGGAGGTCCCTTACGATGCCATTCATGAGACATTGGAACGTGGCCCCAGCATTACGAAGGCCAAAAAAGGAGTAATTCAAGGTGTATGTACCAAACGGAGTGGTGATGGCAGTCTTGGAGATGTCTTCTGGGTTCATAGGCACCTGATAATACCCCTTCAGGAGGTCGAGCGTGGAGAAACCTTCGCTTTGTGCAGGTAGGAGGTCACGTCGGCGATGTTTGGGAGGGGGTAGTGATCCGGTTCTGTTTGCATGTCGAGGCGCCTGTAATCCCAGCACAGACGGAGAGAGCCATCTTTCTTCAGAACGATGTGTAAGGGTGACGACCCTGGGCTGAAGGCCTTATGGCAAAGACCCATTTCCCCCATTTTGGTGAACGTCTGTTTGGCGGCTGCCAATCATTCTGGTGCCAGACGTCTGAATTTTGGGGTTCGAATCTCT
>NC_090734.1:100314816-100319657 GCF_036898095.1 Palaemon carinicauda
TTTGGGGTATAATCGTGTAGATTTAAGGCTGTGAAGGTGGTGTTCTGTATGTGCAACCCAATCTTCAACACCTGGCTGACTGCAAGATTCCTCTTGAAGGCAAAGTTGGGGTCTAACCCCTGACTTCATAAGCTCTGATCTGGTTCTTGGTGTTATTTCGACCCTATTGATGGTCCTCTCAGTGTTAAGGAACAATCGTAAACTCTAAGGTTTGAAGTGCTGGGTTTTCTTCAGATACACTGCAGAGCCTTCACGGGACACGATAGCATCTCTCTTAAATCCCCTTCAAACACTCCTTATAGATGGGGGATGGAAAAAGACTTGAACTTGGGGTTGTGATCCAATTGGCTCTGAGATTTAGTCACCTAACTTGGCACCCAAATAAGGGAACTCCTTCCACGTCTCAGCGTGGAACGCGAAGGAAGAGAAAATGTGCAACTTTCCTAAACTCTTGAGAGATACCAGGCAAAGGAGACAATTTTGATAGTCGGAACCTTAGCCGATACCCTTTTTCAAAGACTTGACTGGTATGTGTAAGTCCCTTGAGAAACAGGGTATGTGTGCAAAAACCATCTTAAGCTCCTCACGAACATAGACAACTCCTACACGGAGAGGTTTATCACCTTTCGTCAAAAAGCCATGCCCACGGCGTAATGGTAGCCTTGACAGCAGCAAGTGAGTGGAAGGTATCTTAGTAAAGGAAGACAAAGAAGTCCATAATCTGTACTAGGGATGTTCAGACCTAAGGAAAATCTTTTCTGCTATACCAATCCTAGAAGATGACCACTTTTCCTTGAAAAGTGAGGGACGTAGGGAATTCTCTCTGGACTTCGATTATAGCCAATAATATGGAATAATGCATGGAATGAAGCCACCTGGAAGCCACAGAAGTTAACCTGAGTCTGGCATAATCAACAATCGGTTGATTAGCGGAAGGGGCAGGGTTGAAGACCCTAACAACTGATTGTGTTTACTAGACAATTCCTCTGCTGGCAACACCATAAGATGACAACTCTACAGCGTGGAATGATACACCGATGAGTATCCATTTTGCCAGTTGGCAGAGCTGGAATAAAGTGGGCTCCTTTCCTTGATGTAAGTCATTATTGTGGTATTATCGCAACAACCCTACTGAGTGTTTCCTGAAAGTTCTTGGAATACTTGCAGTGCTAGAAAAGGTGATATCTTCTATAGACGCTGATGAGTAGAATCTTCTTCTGAACACATCCCTGAGACAACTAAGTTGTTTAAGCTTGCACCCCTCCTCCATTTGTCACACATATTAGTACTGTTATATGTCTAGAGGTGGACAGTCAAATTGGACTCCCAAGGGGAGGGTTTCCTTGTTCAGCCAGCAGGTTAGATCGTCCTAAGCATCTTGTCACTCTGGAAGAGAATGGGATTGGAGACCCATGGAATTCTGATCTATGATTCTTCAAACACTACTAAAGAGATCTCTTGCAGAGGAGCCAGTGAGAAAAACTGAATTTCTTCAACAAGAAAGGTGGCCAAGAAGACACTACCAGCATGAACTGGTAATTCTGTCTTAGAAAGAAATGTAGCACTACCTCTTTGAGCTTAGTGATGAGATTGTCCGACAAAGACTCTCGCTGCTGCTGTTACTATCAGCATGCTCAAATATTTTAACCTCTTTTTTGATAAGAGATTAGAATTTTCCAGTTGACCACATATCCCAAGGTTAGGACTAAAGCAGAAAATCGAATTCACTTCTGTAGTAAATGACCCATGAAGGAGGCCAGAATCTGCTACTTCTTAAGATATATCCACAGACATAATACTCGTGATTGGGCCTTAGCTGCTACCAATGTAAACATCTGCTTGAGCACCAATCAAGCAGTATTACACATCGCAGCAAAAGTGTATGGAACTGGTACACTGTACCATAGAGGAAGAAGTGGAGGTGCTTACGAAAGAACTGATGAACTGCTACTTGAAGGTATGCATCCTTCAGTTCCATTGAAAGCATAAAGTCTTTCTTTCTATTGGAACTCAGATCAGACGGCACTAATTCCCTCCTGAACTTCTTTTCATGCACAAAGACCTTCAGTGACGATAGGTCAATAACCTGCCTTTCAGCCTCCCACCTATATCTGTCTACAAGGCCTGGTTTCTCCCGATGTTGGGGTAATGGAAGAGAACGATCGGAAAGTTAGGTAGGGCAGGTGGGGGTTTAGGATAGGACTAAAATGGAAGTGAGTAACCATTTTGAAGGACACTCACTACCCAAGGCTCGGGCCCATGCCTCATCCTTGTTGTACAAGGAATGAAAAACAACCCCTTACTCTCGGCACAGGAAGGGGCACTTTACATCACCATTTCCCTCCCCTTTTCTAGACGCCCTATTGCCTGGAAGGACCACGTTGGGTGGATTAAAAGGGCTGAGAATGGAGAGGCTCCTAAGAAGACATTACAGAAAGCCCTGATCGGGGTTTAAAAAAAGGAAAAAAAAAGGTTTTTTTTTTTTTTCTACCCGATCACTGAAAACCGGGCTGATCCTGTAGGTTAGGCTACAGCTTCCTCAGAAGGTTAAGCCCTCTGAGGGGGAACTGTGAGCTGGAACGGGAAGTCTTACGAAGCAATACTCCATATCCCCTATTCCACCTGTACCTAAATCTGGGGAAGGAGAGACATGGCCACTTCGCACCAAGTTTGAAAGTGACAACTATCTACAAATTAGCTTTTAGAATCATGAGACCTAGGAATCCCTTTTCCCCATAACTCAGTTGGCCCGCTAGTTGCTGACTGGTTCCGGGAAGGTCACTTCCTTCTCACCGGACAACACAGGTGAGCAGAGTGAAGAGTGGCTACCACTTCCTGTAGGAGGGAAGTGGTTTATAATTATCCATTTCTTGTAAGCATGACGCCATCGATTGTGGCTTGGTAATTTGGGAGCTTAAAGTATTTGCATAGGCATTCAGGAATCTGCTGACAGGACTATCTCATTCTGGATTTAATAATTTCAGCAAGTTGACACAAATTCTGATAACAGGTTGCGGCTGTATGTACCATATTTCATTTCACTGACTTCAGACCAAATAAGGTGAAACAGGCTGTATATGACATTATCTTTTGTTCTCTGATAGTGTTCAGGGTTTCCATTGGTGAGGGTGCAGGAAGCTATAGGGTGGTAAAATTTGGCTGTTGGATAGGAGTCCAGGGTGGCCACATCATCAACAAGCATTATTTGGATGATCTTACCCGTCAGATGACAAAAACGCTATCTGCCTCATAGTAACAGATGCCTGGCACATATACCATGTGGAAAAGTTATCGCAGGGTCTTTATCAAATTTCGGAGGTGCATATTGGAGATGTCTTCAAGAGACTGGTCACCAAAAAGTTTTTTAGGAGTGTTTTGTAGTTTACAGCTATAATCAGATAGTCGTAGCCCAAAACAGAGTACCTGGCCTTGTTTAGGGCAGCAGCTAAAGCAAGGGCTTACCTTTCACAGGTAAAAAGTTGCAGCTCATCAGAGTACATGAGCGTGCTTTCAAGTGTTATTATACACCAAGTGTGACAGCAGAATGGCTTCGACACTAAGGTAGGTGCAGTGTTTTTTGAAGTATTCAGAAAAACAAGGAAAACTTTATACCCAGTCTTTGGGAAGGCAAGTGGATATGGCTTCATCGAAGATCCTGACACTTTCCTCTATCTTGTCTGTGAGTTGCAGCCTTAGATTCCTCATATAAGCTGTTGGTGTATCCGTCCCAGTGAAATGGGGAACCTGGTTTTATAATTTTCTTTGAAAGGAGCATCTCTCTGCCATCACGACTCCAAATCAAGAACATACACCAGTGATGTTCTTTTGGCATCTCGGAATTCCTGGATAGCCTGTAAGTTACTTTTTTGCATCGGCAAACTTGCCCAAAGTAACTTCAAAAGACAGTCAATTCAAGTGCAGTCTCTTTACAGACAAACTGTCTAATAGTTCTGAGAAAATGATTTATTAAGTATTGAAAACTGTAAACATAATCTTCGGTAATAAAAGAATCTTTCAATAGTTTTAGTTATAAGATCTCAATAGAATATTAAAAAACGTAATCATGACTTATGGTACATCATTTCCCTATGAGCCATCTTTCACTATAAAAAACAACAAAAGTAGTTATTCCAAGAAAAAAATATCCTTAATATCATTTTATATGTCATTCAAGAATATTTCCGGAGCAATTCTAACAACGTGATTTTATATTGACTGGAATACATTTGGCCACCACACCCCATTCTCCCTCCTCAACATCAACATCTCCGCCAAATATTGCCGCGAAGCTCCTACAAGGATTTCCTCTTCAATAAATCGTTGGGAATAGCTAGAAGCTGAGTCAGCTGAAAGATTCATGGCTTCCTTTGCAATGAAACGCCGTGATGCAACTGCCACCTTATCTTATTGTAATTCATGGATGATCAAGCTTTGAGCTGCGTTGAACATTGCACAATGCTTTTTTCATATATATATATATATATATATATATATATATATAATATGCACTGTATATATATATATATATATATATATATTATATATATATATATATATATATAATATATATATATATATATATATATATATATATATATATATATATATATATATATATTATAATATATATATATATTATATATATATATATTATATATATATATATATATATATATATATATATATATATATATATATATTATACTATATATATATATATATATGTATAGTACATATATATATATAATATATATATATATATATATATATATATATATATATATATATATTATAATATATAATCTACAAAGGTTTGTTTTTCTGGCTATCAATGCGTTTTA
>NC_090734.1:100320157-100342657 GCF_036898095.1 Palaemon carinicauda
TTACTGAGAAACACTAAATAGACATGGTCACCATAATTATGTACATATGCTAGGTGGATGACCAACAATTTACACAAGTACTGTAGTGCATGGATGAATGATTATCTGAAAGAAAATCATATGTGTCACTTACACATACCCCGGTATCAAACTTAACGTCCATGTTACTACTTTGCTGACAATAGCGTTGGCAAACGCTTGGCACACCTGTCTGTACTTGTGCTACCATCACCATAACGTTGGAACAGTCACTGTGGGCTCTGAGAGCCTTCACTACCAGTTATATCAACGCATATAACTCAACCATTCACTCCAAGAATCCAAGTCCCAAATGATTCCGCTGTTCCTCGCAGAGTTAAACAGCAGGGTTAACGACGCAACCAACTGCTACCACAGACCTCTTTAGCTGCTCCACTTGCTTGGCATAGTGGGCGAAAGAATACCCTGGAAGACTTCCAGCCAGTGTATGAACGAAGGTGTTCAAAATCCATAAAGTTAAAGAAGTTTAAGGATGAAGCAACTTTCCTCGGATCATGACCTGCGGGTGCAACTGTCAGGATCCGCTCTGCGAATAAAATATGTAATATTCGCCCTAAGCTGATTTAAAGATAAATTCGAGCCCGATGTTCATCCTCTGAATAGTTGGCCCCCATGGAAGTCTGAAGTTCTACGAAGATAGACCTTAAGGCATTCTACGGGACATAGAGATGCATCTTCTTTCAGAGGGCAGATTCTCCAGGGACCCCACCTGTTGGTGGGCAACTCGTTCTTAGCGAGAAACGTAGGGTCCGGAAACAGGTTCAGTTTTCCCCCATCCAGGAACTGAACTCGGCCCTCCTCTCTCGAGAGGGCCACAATCTCACTAACTCTGGCCCCAGAAGCAAGGGCAAAAAGGAAGATCACTTTTTGAGTCAGGTCCTTCAACGCACATTCCTCATTATCTAGTAATGAGGCAAAATGAAGGACTTTGTCTAACGACCATGAAATAGGCTTTGGAGGAGCTGAGATGGTCTAAGCCTAGCACAGGCCTTTGGATCTTATTAAACATCTCGTTAGCGAGGTCTACCTGGAAGGCATATAGAATGGGTCTTGTTAGAGCTGACTTACATGTAGAAATTGTGTTCGCCGCCAGCCCCTGTCCGTGGAGGTGAATTGAAGAAGGATAGGCAGAACTCCGTAGAGATCTCGTGCGGGTTCTTATCTTTGACAAAGGCTACCCATTTCTTCCACGCAGATTCGTACTGCCTCCTAGTAGACTTACACTTGTATTCTTCCAGGAAGTCGATACTATCTTTCGAGATTCCGAACCGTTTCTTCACCGCTAGGGAGAGAAAATCATGAGCTGCAGGGTTCGGGTTTTCTGTAATGAAGCGAAGACAGTCGACTTCTGGACTTGCTGGGACAGAACTGGTCCGGGAGTGGTAGAAACCTCAGTCGTAGTTCCAGAGCTAGAGGGAACCATATACTGTTCGGCCACTTGTGGGCCACTATTGCTGCTACTCCCTTGAAGGATCTCAGTTTGTTGAGGACCCTCAACATCAGATTGTGAGGGGGAAACAGGTAGATCCTGGACCATCTGTTCCAATCGAGGGACATCGCATCTATTGCTTCTGCCGAGGGGTCCACGTATGGGGGACACATATTTCGGCAGCTTCTTGTTGTCCTTCGTCGCGAAGAGGTCTATCTGCAGTTCTGGGACTTGTCTCAAGATGAAAGAGAATGATCCTGCGTCTAGGGACCATTCTGTCTCTATCGGTGTAACCCTGGATAGAGCGTCCGCGGTCACATTCCGGACTCCTTGAAGGTGAACTGCTGACAGGTGCCACTTCTTCTTCTCCGCCAGTCGGAATATGGCTAACATTACCTGGTTGAGAGGTGGGGATCTCGATCCCCGCCGATTCAGACATTTCACAACCACCTCGCTGTCCAGTACCAACCTTACGTGGATCGAGTGACGTGGGGATACTTTCTTCAGGGTAAGAAGTACTGCCATAGCTTCTAGAAAGTTTATGTGAAAGGTCCCAAATAGCTTGGACCAGATCCCTTGCACTTTTTTCCGATGGGAGTGACCCCCCCACCCTACCTTTGAGGCGTCTGTGTGGATTGTCACTGACGGGGGGGGGGGGGTGGCTGAAGAGGTAGAGACCTCTTTAGACGACTGGCTTGAGACCACGGTCTGAGAAGAGAACGTAGTCGAAGTGGGACCGGTCTCTTCAAGTCCCTTCGCTCTTTCGATGCAAAGGTTCTCCATACTCCCGCTGCATCTTTTAACTGTGCTCTTAGCACTGGGTCTGTTACTGATGCAAACTGAAGAGAGCCCAAAACCCTCTCTTGTTCGCGTCTTGATATCCTCTCGGAACCTAGAAGTCTCCTGACAGACCCCGCTATTTCCTTCCTCTTTGACATCGGGAGGGAAAGACGGTGTGACACTAGATCCCAGTGAATTCCCAACCACTGGAACCTCTGAGCTGGAGAAAGACGAGACTTCTTTCTGTTGATCATGAAGCCTAGATATTCCAGGAACTGAATCACTTGTAGGGAAGCTTGCAAGCATTCTGCTCTGGATGCTGCCCACACCAACCAATCGTCCAGGTAGGCTACTACCTGGAACCCTTTTAGGCGTAACTGTTTGAGAGCTGCGCTCGCAAGCTTCGTAAAGATCCTTGGGGCTATGTTTAGTCCGAAGGGCATCGCCCTGAAAGCGTAAAGTTTTTGTTGTAGCTTGAATCCTAGGTAGGGGGAGAGACGACGACTTATTGGAACTTGCCAATATGCGTCTGACAAATTGATGGAGACGGTATATGCCCTCTTGGGCAGTAAGGCCCTTATGTGTTGTAACGTTAACATCTTGAACTTGTGGTTCACTATGAACTTGTTGAGTGGTGACAAGTCCAGAATGACTCTGAGTTTCCCCGAGTCTTTCTTGGGAACACAAAACAGCCTCCCTTGGAACTTGATGGACTTTACCCTCCTGATCACCTTTTTCTCCAACAGATCTTGGATGTACTCCTCCAAAACGGGGGTGGAGTGTTGGAAAAATTGAGGGCACTGGGGCGGAGTACTGTACCAACTCCAACCCAGTCCATTTTTGAGAAGGCTGTGGGCCCAGGGATCGAAGGTCCAGCGATCCCGGAAATACTGAAGTCTCCCACCTACCGGCGACACTTCACTTTGACTGCCCTGCAGTCTTGCCTCCCTGGCCGCGACCACCTCTGAATCCTCGTCCCCTAGAGGGGCGCCTTGATGACCCTCTAGCTGCTCCTCTGGGTCTTGCACGAAACGTGGTCGACTGTCCCTCGAACACGGGATTGAATGCCGGGGAAGCTGATGACATGGCTTGGGGAACCCATTGGAAGGTGGTCGGGGTCTGGGCTACCAGTTGTGGAACCGGAGGCAAAGCTGGCTGCTGCTGCTGTTGTCTTTGCAGTTTGAAGGACTTGGCTGGACGGGAGGAAAACCTTGACTTCTTCGCCTTTCCTTTCGGCTGAGGGCCCTCATCCGGAGAAGACTTCCTCTTAAGGGACAGGCCCCACTTCAGGAGAAGATTGCGGTTCTCAGTGGCTGCCTTGTCCACGATCTCTTTGACCACGTCCTTGGGAAAGAGATCTTTACCCCAGATGCTGGATGAAATTAGCCTCTTGGGTTCATGCCTCACTGTGGCCGAGGCGAACACAAACTCCCTACAGGCCCTCCTTGCTTTAACAAAGCAATAGAGGTCCTTGGTTACTGTGGCCAGATGGATTTTGGCCATAACCATGAACATCTCTGGCATCTTGGGGTCGCTAGCCATCGTCTCCATGTTGGTCTGGAGAGACATCGAGGCTGCCAGGCGCTCCTTTGTGTCCAATTCCCTCCGTAGAAGGAATTCCGACAACTTGGGAAGGTTTTCGCCGAACTGCTGTCCTGCAATGTCGGCGTCCAACTTCCCAACCGAGAAAGTAAGGTGCACCTCCTTCCAGTCCTTATTGTCCATTGGCAATGCCAACGATAGAGGTTTACATTCCTCCAAAGACGGGCACGGCTTGCCAGCTTCAACCGCCTTCATGACGGCCGCAAACCCCTTTTGCATAAAGGGGAAGGCCCTAGCCGGGGAGGATACAAAGGAGGGGTGCTTCTTACTCAAAGCGGCAACTTTTGAGTTTGAGAACCCCCTCTCCTTTAAAGCAGCTGTTAAAGTGGCTTGAGCCTTGGAGTGATCCAGGATAATCACCTCCTTTGGTTCCGTCTCCTCCTTCGAAGCCGGCTCCTTCTTCAAACGGACATAGCAGTCCGGGTAGGCCCCTCTACTGGGCCAGAATTCCACCTCCTCAAGGGGAACTGAGCCCAGTTTCTCCGACATGACGATCTTCCCAATCGTCATCGGCATGTGCTCGGCATATCTCCACGGGTTGGCATCCGAGCACAGAGGAAGGTCCTTAACGTTGAGCTTCTTTGGAGGTCCACGTGATGCTGTGATCTTCTGCATCTGGAGCTCCAAAGTAGTGGCCTTCTGATTATTCTCCCTCTGCATCTGTTGGATCATACCAACGATGGAAGAGAGAGCCTGTCCAAGCTCTGCTGGAAGAGCGGACGAGGTAGAGGGGATAGGTTCAGAGACCTGAACCGGCACGTCTGATGATACGGGAACCTCTTCCTCCACGGCAATAGGATCTCGATCCTCCTCCTCGCCCTCTGCGAGGAGATCCTGCTCCGCACGATCGGACAAGTCGGACATCTTGTCGTCCAACTGGATGTCCTGCATGGCGTCAGCGACATCCTCCTCCACTGGAATCTGGATCAGAGGGATCTCCGGCCGAGGCTGGGGAACAACAGCATCAGGGGAAGCCTTGGGAAAAAGGTATGCCCTCATCTTCTCGTTAGGAAGATAAGGTCCAGTGGTGTTTTTCTGAAAACCCCTTACCCATAAGCGAAGCCTCTCCCTCGCTGCATCTCTTGACTCCGCCGACCTAGGGGATTCAAAAGCCTCTGATAGCAGGTTAGTACATACAGCACATACCTGCGGATCCCAGTAACGATGGTCATCATTGGAGGCTGCACAAGCCGCGTGCCTCCTACACGAGGCATGTCCGCAAAAGTTCTTACTGCGGACATTGCAGAAGACACTATCACACTTCGGATGCTCCTCCTGTAAAAGAAGAAAAATTTCCATGAATATCAAGTGAATTTCAATTCACATGTAACAAATGAGTATTCAACAAGAATAAGGGAAAGACACCTACTTATGAAACCCACACAAACACCTGTGGAAGCCCACCAGCCAAGTCACATAGTTAGTCTTTACTAGAATAACCAGAGAACGTATTTCCAAAGGAAATTAGGTGTAGCTCACACCTAAGGTAAAATATTACCATTCCGGCCAGGGATAAAAGAATTATCTTTTATCCTTGTAAGGCGACACCAGGTGATTGTACCAGTAACACAAGTAAGATAGAAAAGACAGTGTTGTAACCTACTACATCATGAACTCCCTTGGTTGAATATACCACCAAGAGAGGACTGATACAGTACCTGAGGGTGGTGTGCCAGCCGGCTATTGCCGGTCAGCACCCCCCCCCCCCCCCCGTTTTTCGAAAGGTAGATCTCAAGTACACAACATCAGATCACCCTTATTGGGGAGAACTCCAGATCCCATGCCTGAACCGGCCGGCAGTGGTTGCCGGACCGCAGCCACCCGGTTTGCACTGCGTTGCCGGCCATCATTCTTAGTGGCCGGCTGACTGGGCAGTGTCGCAGGCCGGCCGGCAGCAGTAAACAAACCCTGCCGGCTGGCCCCCACACTAGGCAGCGCTCGGCTGCCGGCCCCACTTGTAGTGGCCGACAGATGAGCAAGAGACCGGCCGGCAAAGGAATACACCCAACGCCGACCGACAGCAAGAGAACTGGAGAACACCCCTCCCCACCGACGGCCGGCCTGTAGGCCGGCAGACGGCAAGGACAACACATACTAAGACAATAGAATGAGTGCCGGGTTAAGAGACTATGAGTCTCTGGGCCCGGCACCCGAAAGAGTGCCGAAAGGAAGGGGAGACACTAAGTCAAGCTTCCTAACCGCTGCCTACTGAATCTACAGACGGCAGCGATGGAGGGACCAAGAAAGGACCGGGCAGCACTCGAAGAAATGGTCTCTGCCGGTCGGCAGACTCTGCCGGCCGACAGGAGACCACGCCAGTTCCTCATCCCAACCTAGGCTAGGCAAGGATGCAGACGACTGACACAAGGAACGGAAAAAAGAAGGGAAGGACAGAGGGTCCTATCCAACCTTACCTTGGTTAAGGGTCATTCCCAACTAAGACAGTTCATCTCAGTTAGAGAAAGACCCGAGAGGGAGGCCGGCACTACTGGCTGCCTCCCAAGAACCACGGCAAGGAAGGAATTGCCCTTCCAGAAAAGGGAACATATCCCGAGACCGGAACGGCAATAGGACAGTCTGATGAGTCACCGAGTAAAGAGATCACTACTGGAACCCAACAAGGTGGACCAAGGGGATAACCCTTAATGCCCGAGTCAATCAGCAAGGGAGACTCTGCCCCATGCCAGACAAACCGGGCTCAGACTAAACACTGTTGTACTGTCCCCCTCTGAACCAATACAGTTGGAACGGGAAGGTACAGTACTACTCCAGCATAGATATATTTGAAGATTAATTCAAATAAACCACTAGAGTTAAGCCTAAGGCTTAAACAGAGGGAAAGGGTTTGCCCCTTCCCCGAAGAGAAGGGAGCAAACGGGGAACAGATAATATTATAATGACCTAAGACAACCTAGCCTAGGCACTAAGAGAATCGATTACCTAATTCACCGAAACTCACACCAATACTATCTTGGAAGGTACTCGAAAAGGACTTATATGTATAACGTTGCCTAACGCTTAAAGCAATAAATTCACATTTGGAAGACTAATTATCATGCAGGAAGTACATAGGCCAACAGCTAGCCTACGAAGACTAGTGTTGGCAGCCTTGGCAAAACTTCGCCAGGCACACTACTATCGCATCATAACAGAATTCCTAAATAAGCTAAGTAGCTAATATTTAAGCGCAAAGGGGCTGGGAACGTCGCTCTTGCTAACAAATAAATCCTATTCTAGCGAGCGACAGCATCCATGATGCCTCCAGCAGGCAACAGCTCTTGTATCAAAGATAACTCTTTTAATTACTTTAATTTTAACCAAGAGCCTACATTTATACATAAAAGAAATAGTACTCAACTTATCCGAGGCAGAAGAAGTTGGAGAAAGCATTATTAAGCGAGAAAATTCCAAGATTGGGTAGAAAACAGGGAAAACACACCGAGTCGTAGAGCTACGCAAAAAGGAATACAGATGGCGCCGTGAGCGGCGCAGGGCACGCTTTCGAAACGGGGAGGAGAGATGCCTTATGAACGGCTCCCCCCCTTTCTTATCGTTTTCGTTTTCTTGCCATTTTACCCCTACGAAGTGTTAACTCTATTCGGGGTATAGATTGCTATGAGGCGTGTCAAGAATACGTCCACTGATATTTACGATATCCCTAAGGTCTTTTTAGGGATACTCGCTCCAGGAGTTAGAATTCTGGGTACCTGAAGGTAAATTCTCTGGGAATATCGCCGTAGTTGTAATATACCCTAGGAAGCTGCCTTTAAGGAACTTCCATCAGGACGACATGGCTTGAGCCCAAAAATATATATATAATTGTGGTTAACCTGTCTATTTATTGCCTGTCAATAATCTGGTTCTTGAGAACCTTGCGTCTCCTCCAGCTGTGTCAATTTATTGGTATAATTGAGTATTCATTCTATGTACCTTATCTGGGATAATTCTAATAGAATCGTTCCTTTATGCAAGCTATGTTGCATTGGTTTTCCTCCTCTGCGGATATAAAACCTTTGTCCAATACAAGTATTGTGCGGAAAACTGGTCGATATTTCATATTCACGCAGTGGTCCTTTACAAACTATGCTTTACTTAATATAGGGCGAGACCACTATATTAGCTTGCCTGGTATTCATACATAGATATATGTACTCTTCGAGACTTTTCCAGAGTCTAGTAGGACTCTTCCCTGTAGGGGGCAGGAAGCTCTAACATAGTTTATAGTTAGTTGAAAAGATGTATAACGGTAACATCTTAGGTCTCTAGGTCTAGTCGACCGGGAAAAAATTACCTCCGGGGAGTACGGCACGTTCTGAGAATCCACAGATACAGTAATGCTCTGGTACACTTCCATCAGGACGACATGGCTTGAGCCCAAAAAACGGATTTTGAGCGAAGCGAAAAATCTATTTTTGGGTGAGATGGCCATGTCGTCCTGATGGACCCGCCCTTGCCTTTCTAAGAAAGGGCTGTAGGACCCCTCCCTACATAGAGTATCTGTAGCACCTCGTGTACGCTACAAGGAATACAGATGGCGCCAGGATTGGCGCCAGGCACGCATACGAATCGGGGGATAGGGAAGCCTTGGGAGCGGCTCCCCTTTTTCTTTCCCGAATTCGTATCTCGTCAATCACCTCCTACGAGACGAAATCTCTGTCCAGGTTGTAGATTGCCATGTGACGTGTCTAGAATACGTCCTCTGATATGTCGCGATATCCCTTTCACAAGGGATACTCGCTCCAGGAGTTAGAATTCTGGTACCTTAAGGTAAATTCTCTGGGAATATCGCCGTAGTTGTAATATACCCTAGGAAGCTACCCAATAGGAACTTCCATCATGGACACCCAAAAATAGATTTTTCGCTTCGCTCAAAATCCTATATATATATATGTATATATATATATATATATATATATATATATATATATATATATATATATATATATATATATATATATATATATATATATATATATATATATATGTGTGTGTGTGTGTGTGTGTGTGTGTGTGTGTGTGTATGTATCAACCATTTACTAAACAATATTGATAACACCGTACTATTGAATCTCTCTCTCTCTCTCTCTCTCTCTCTCTCTCTCTCTCTCTCTCTCTCTCTCTCTCTCTCTCTCTCTAAATTATTCCTTATACATGGTTTTTATTCAATATACTCCAATACTATAAATTTGTTACCCCATAAAAATAATATTTTCAAATGCCAAATATAACAATGGTTGGAAAATCTTTTTATACTACATAAAACGAAAGTGAATCTGAGACAGTAAACAAGACCAGGCAAATAAGGAAAGCAAAACATCGAGCTTGAGAGTAAACAACGAAAAACAAACATAGGAACATGAGACTGAAAAGACGAAAGATTACTACCGGGATCTGAAGGAAGAAAGTCATGTTTAGATTTTATTATTCTATCTTTTTCATTCTTTAATGTGTTAGTATCACAACTGGAGTTCTCCCCAATAAGGGTGATCTGATGTTGTGTACTTGAGATCTACCTTTCGAAAAACGGGGGGGGGGGGGGTGCTGACCGGCAATAGCCGGCTGGCACACCACCCTCAGGTACTGTATCAGTCCTCTCTTGGTGGTATATTCAACCAAGGGAGTTCATGATGTAGTAGGTTACAACACTGTCTTTTCTATCTTACTTGTGTTACTGGTACAATCACCTGGTGTCGCCTTACAAGGATAAAAGATAATTCTTTTATCCCTGGCCGGAATGGTAATATTTTACCTTAGGTGTGAGCTACACCTAATTTCCTTTGGAAATACGTTCTCTGGTTATTCTAGTAAAGACTAACTATGTGACTTGGCTGGTGGGCTTCCACAGGTGTTTGTGTGGGTTTCACAAGTAGGTGTCTTTCCCTTATTCTTGTTGAATACTCATTTGTTACATGTGAATTGAAATTCACTTGATATTCATGGAAATTTTTCTTCTTTTACAGGAGGAGCATCCGAAGTGTGATAGTGTCTTCTGCAATGTCCGCAGTAAGAACTTTTGCGGACATGCCTCGTGTAGGAGGCACGCGGCTTGTGCAGCCTCCAATGATGACCATCGTTACTGGGATCCGCAGGTATGTGCTGTATGTACTAACCTGCTATCAGAGGCTTTTGAATCCCCTAGGTCGGCGGAGTCAAGAGATGCAGCGAGGGAGAGGCTTCGCTTATGGGTAAGGGGTTTTCAGAAAAACACCACTGGACCTTATCTTCCTAACGAGAAGATGAGGGCATACCTTTTTCCCAAGGCTTCCCCTGATGCTGTTGTTCCCCAGCCTCGGCCGGAGATCCCTCTGATCCAGATTCCAGTGGAGGAGGATGTCGCTGACGCCATGCAGGACATCCAGTTGGACGACAAGATGTCCGACTTGTCCGATCGTGCGGAGCAGGATCTCCTCGCAGAGGGCGAGGAGGAGGATCGAGATCCTATTGCCGTGGAGGAAGAGGTTCCCGTATCATCAGACGTGCCGGTTCAGGTCTCTGAACCTATCCCCTCTACCTCGTCCGCTCTTCCAGCAGAGCTTGGACAGGCTCTCTCTTCCATCGTTGGTATGATCCAACAGATGCAGAGGGAGAATAATCAGAAGGCCACTACTTTGGAGCTCCAGATGCAGAAGATCACAGCATCACGTGGACCTCCAAAGAAGCTCAACGTTAAGGACCTTCCTCTGTGCTCGGATGCCAACCCGTGGAGATATGCCGAGCACATGCCGATGACGATTGGGAAGATCGTCATGTCGGAGAAACTGGGCTCAGTTCCCCTTGAGGAGGTGGAATTCTGGCCCAGTAGAGGGGCCTACCCGGACTGCTATGTCCGTTTGAAGAAGGAGCCGGCTTCGAAGGAGGAGACGGAACCAAAGGAGGTGATTATCCTGGATCACTCCAAGGCTCAAGCCACTTTAACAGCTGCTTTAAAGGAGAGGGGGTTCTCAAACTCAAAAGTTGCCGCTTTGAGTAAGAAGCACCCCTCCTTTGTATCCTCCCCGGCTAGGGCCTTCCCCTTTATGCAAAAGGGGTTTGCGGCCGTCATGAAGGCGGTTGAAGCTGGCAAGCCGTGCCCGTCTTTGGAGGAATGTAAACCTCTATCGTTGGCATTGCCAATGGACAATAAGGACTGGAAGGAGGTGCACCTTACTTTCTCGGTTGGGAAGTTGGACGCCGACATTGCAGGACAGCAGTTCGGCGAAAACCTTCCCAAGTTGTCGGAATTCCTTCTACGGAGGGAATTGGACACAAAGGAGCGCCTGGCAGCCTCGATGTCTCTCCAGACCAACATGGAGACGATGGCTAGCGACCCCAAGATGCCAGAGATGTTCATGGTTATGGCCAAAATCCATCTGGCCACAGTAACCAAGGACCTCTATTGCTTTGTTAAAGCAAGGAGGGCCTGTAGGGAGTTTGTGTTCGCCTCGGCCACAGTGAGGCATGAACCCAAGAGGCTAATTTCATCCAGCATCTGGGGTAAAGATCTCTTTCCCAAGGACGTGGTCAAAGAGATCGTGGACAAGGCAGCCACTGAGAACCGCAATCTTCTCCTGAAGTGGGGCCTGTCCCTTAAGAGGAAGTCTTCTCCGGATGAGGGCCCTCAGCCGAAAGGAAAGGCGAAGAAGTCAAGGTTTTCCTCCCGTCCAGCCAAGTCCTTCAAACTGCAAAGACAACAGCAGCAGCAGCCAGCTTTGCCTCCGGTTCCACAACTGGTAGCCCAGACCCCGACCACCTTCCAATGGGTTCCCCAAGCCATGTCATCAGCTTCCCCGGCATTCAATCCCGTGTTCGAGGGACAGTCGACCACGTTTCGTGCAAGACCCAGAGGAGCAGCTAGAGGGTCATCAAGGCGCCCCTCTAGGGGACGAGGATTCAGAGGTGGTCGCGGCCAGGGAGGCAAGACTGCAGGGCAGTCAAAGTGAAGTGTCGCCGGTAGGTGGGAGACTTCAGTATTTCCGGGATCGCTGGACCTTCGATCCCTGGGCCCACAGCCTTCTCAAAAATGGACTGGGTTGGAGTTGGTACAGTACTCCGCCCCAGTGCCCTCAATTTTTCCAACACTCCACCCCCGTTTTGGAGGAGTACATCCAAGATCTGTTGGAGAAAAAGGTGATCAGGAGGGTAAAGTCCATCAAGTTCCAAGGGAGGCTGTTTTGTGTTCCCAAGAAAGACTCGGGGAAACTCAGAGTCATTCTGGACTTGTCACCACTCAACAAGTTCATAGTGAACCACAAGTTCAAGATGTTAACGTTACAACACATAAGGGCCTTACTGCCCAAGAGGGCATATACCGTCTCCATCAATTTGTCAGACGCATATTGGCACGTTCCAATAAGTCGTCGTCTCTCCCCCTACCTAGGATTCAAGCTACAACAAAAACTTTACGCTTTCAGGGCGATGCCCTTCGGACTAAACATAGCCCCAAGGATCTTTACGAAGCTTGCGAGCGCAGCTCTCAAACAGTTACGCCTAAAAGGGTTCCAGGTAGTAGCCTACCTGGACGATTGGTTGGTGTGGGCAGCATCCAGAGCAGAATGCTTGCAAGCTTCCCTACAAGTGATTCAGTTCCTGGAATATCTAGGCTTCATGATCAACAGAAAGAAGTCTCGTCTTTCTCCAGCTCAGAGGTTCCAGTGGTTGGGAATTCACTGGGATCTAGTGTCACACCGTCTTTCCCTCCCGATGTCAAAGAGGAAGGAAATAGCGGGGTCTGTCAGGAGACTTCTAGGTTCCGAGAGGATATCAAGACGCGAACAAGAGAGGGTTTTGGGCTCTCTTCAGTTTGCATCAGTAACAGACCCAGTGCTAAGAGCACAGTTAAAAGATGCAGCGGGAGTATGGAGAACCTTTGCATCGAAAGAGCGAAGGGACTTGAAGAGACCGGTCCCACTTCGACTACGTTCTCTTCTCAGACCGTGGTCTCAAGCCAGTCGTCTAAAGAGGTCTCTACCTCTTCAGCCACCCCCCCCCCCGTCAGTGACAATCCACACAGACGCCTCAAAGGTAGGGTGGGGGGGTCACTCCCATCGGAAAAAAGTGCAAGGGATCTGGTCCAAGCTATTTGGGACCTTTCACATAAACTTTCTAGAAGCTATGGCAGTACTTCTTACCCTGAAGAAAGTATCCCCACGTCACTCGATCCACGTAAGGTTGGTACTGGACAGCGAGGTGGTTGTGAAATGTCTGAATCGGCGGGGATCGGGATCCCCACCTCTCAACCAGGTAATGTTAGCCATATTCCGACTGGCGGAGAAGAAGAAGTGGCACCTGTCAGCAGTTCACCTTCAAGGAGTCCGGAATGTGACCGCGGACGCTCTATCCAGGGTTACACCGATAGAGACAGAATGGTCCCTAGACGCAGGATCATTCTCTTTCATCTTGAGACAAGTCCCAGAACTGCAGATAGACCTCTTCGCGACGAAGGACAACAAGAAGCTGCCGAAATATGTGTCCCCATACGTGGACCCCTCGGCAGAAGCAATAGATGCGATGTCCCTCGATTGGAACAGATGGTCCAGGATCTACCTGTTTCCCCCTCACAATCTGATGTTGAGGGTCCTCAACAAACTGAGATCCTTCAAGGGAGTAGCAGCAATAGTGGCCCACAAGTGGCCGAACAGTATATGGTTCCCTCTAGCTCTGGAACTACGACTGAGGTTTCTACCACTCCCGGACCCAGTTCTGTCCCAGCAAGTCCAGAAGTCGACTGTCTTCGCTTCATTACAGAAAACCCGAACCCTGCAGCTCATGATTTTCTCTCCCTAGCGGTGAAGAAACGGTTCGGAATCTCGAAAGATAGTATCGACTTCCTGGAAGAATACAAGTGTAAGTCTACTAGGAGGCAGTACGAATCTGCGTGGAAGAAATGGGTAGCCTTTGTCAAAGATAAGAACCCGCACGAGATCTCTACGGAGTTCTGCCTATCCTTCTTCATTCACCTCCACGGACAGGGGCTGGCGGCGAACACAATTTCTACATGTAAGTCAGCTCTAACAAGACCCATTCTATATGCCTTCCAGGTAGACCTCGCTAACGAGATGTTTAATAAGATCCCAAAGGCCTGTGCTAGGCTTAGACCATCAGCTCCTCCAAAGCCTATTTCATGGTCGTTAGACAAAGTCCTTCATTTTGCCTCATTACTAGATAATGAGGAATGTGCGTTGAAGGACCTGACTCAAAAAGTGATCTTCCTTTTTGCCCTTGCTTCTGGGGCCAGAGTTAGTGAGATTGTGGCCCTCTCGAGAGAGGCAGGTCGTGTTCAGTTCCTGGATGGGGGAAAACTGAACCTGTTTCCGGACCCTACGTTTCTCGCTAAGAACGAGTTGCCCACCAACAGGTGGGGTCCCTGGAGAATCTGCCCTCTGAAAGAAGATGCATCTCTATGTCCCGTAGAATGCCTTAAGGTCTATCTTCGTAGAACTTCAGACTTCCATGGGGGCCAACTATTCAGAGGAGAAACATCGGGCTCGAATTTATCTTTAAATCAGCTTAGGGCGAAAATTACATATTTTATTCGCAGAGCGGATCCTGACAGTTCACCCGCAGGTCATGATCCGAGGAAAGTTGCCTCATCCTTAAACTTCTTTAACTTTATGGATTTTGAACACCTTCGTTCATACACTGGCTGGAAGTCTTCCAGGGTATTCTTTCGCCACTATGCCAAGCAAGTGGAGCAGCTAAAGAGGTCTGTGGTAGCAGTTGGTTGCGTCGTTAACCCTGCTGTTTAACTCTGCGAGGAACAGCGGAATCATTTGGGACTTGGATTCTTGGGTGAATGGTTAGTTATATGCGTTGATATAACTGGTAGTGAAGGCTCTCAGAGCCCACAGTGACTGTTCCAACGTTATGGTGATGGTAGCACAAGTACAGACAGGTGTGCCAAGCGTTTGCCAACGCTATTGTCAGCAAAGTAGTAACATGGACGTTAAGTTTGATACCGGGGTATGTGTAAGTGACACATATGTTTTCTTTCAGATAATCATTCATCCATGCACTACAGTACTTGTGTAAATTGTTGGTCATCCACCTAGCATATGTACATATTTATGGTGACCATGTCTATTTATTGTTTCTCAATAAACTTGTTCTCGGGAACCTTGCGTCTCCTTCACCTATTTTTGATTTCATATTGATTTTTGAGCATTTAGCCTATGTATATTAATCGGGGATATCTATAATAGCCTATTCCTTAATGCAAAGCCTGGATTATACTGGTTTATACTTTCCTTAGCAATAAGGACTCCACCCCTTTCTGAGGATGGTGGTAGCAGCAAGTTTAATCCTACGCAGATATAACCTTTTGTCTAATTTTACTTCGACCAGGGTGCTGGTCGGGACTTTTTCTTTTGGATACTGTAGTCCCGTAAGACTTCGCTTTACTTCATATAGAGTGAGACCACTATATGGTACTGGCTGGCGAGTGATTCATACATAGGTATATGTACTCTTCGTTCGTTTCTAGAGTCTAGTAGGACTCCTCCCTGTAGGGGGCAGGAAGCACTTTCATGGCTTATGATTAGTGAAAAGATGTATAACGGTAACATCTTAGGTCTGTCAGTCGAGTTGACTAAGAAACATTCTTGAGGAGTACGGCACGTATTGAGAATCCACAGATACAGTAATGCTCTGGTATACTTCCATCAGGACGACATGGCTTGAGCCCAAAAAACGGATTTTGAGCGAAGCGAAAAATGTATTTTTGGGTAAGATAGCCATGTCGTCCTGATGGACCCGCCCTGCTCCTTTTCAAAAAAAAAAAAAAAAAAAAAAAAAAAAAAAAAAAAATAAAATAAATAAATAAGACTGAAAAGGATAGTAGGACCCCTCCCTACATACAGTATCTGTAGCACCTCGTGTATCGCTACAAGGAATACAGATGGCGCCGTGAGCGGCGCAGGGCACGCTTTCGAAACGGGGAGGAGAGATGCCTTATGAACGGCTCCCCCCCTTTCTTATCGTTTTCGTTTTCTTGCCATTTTACCCCTACGAAGTGTTAACTCTATTCGGGGTATAGATTGCTATGAGGCGTGTCAAGAATACGTCCACTGATATTTACGATATCCCTAAGGTCTTTTTAGGGATACTCGCTCCAGGAGTTAGAATTCTGGGTACCTGAAGGTAAATTCTCTGGGAATATCGCCGTAGTTGTAATATACCCTAGGAAGCTGCCTTTAAGGAACTTCCATCAGGACGACATGGCTATCTTACCCAAAAATAGATTTTTCGCTTCGCTCAAAATCCGTTATATATATATATATATATATATATATAAGAAGAGGATAACCCAAAACTTTAAGCATAAGTATGATAGTAAACAGAGCTTGTTTGTCTGAAAGAAAAAACATTAGATGCCACTTTTAAGATACCGAGGTATCAAAGTCATAAAAGCCTGTATTACAAATCAATGACATTAGCGTTAGAAACGCTCGGCACACATGTCTGCACTTATGCTAGGTTCACCTTCGGAAATGGAACAGTCTGGATGGGCAACACAGTGCCCTCCCTTAGTTTGTAGTACAGTATGTAACTACACACTCACCCTGGAATTAATCGTCCCAATTAAGACCACTGTTCCTCGCAGAGTTAAACAGTAGGGTTAACACCGCGACCCACTGCTACCACAGATCTCTTTTAGTTCCTCTACTTGCTTCGCATAGTGGCGAAAGAACACTCTGGAAGACTTCCAGCCAGTGTATGAACGGAGATGTTCAAAATCCATACAATTAAAGAAATTTAAGAATGAGGCAACTTTCCTCGGATCGTGACCTGCGGGTGTATTGTCAGGATCCGCTCTGCGAATAAAATATGTGATTTTCGCTCTGAGTTGATTCAGAGATAAATTTGAGCCTGATGTTTCTCCCCTGAATAGTTGACCACCCTTGAAGTCGGAAGTTCTATGAAGATAGACCTTTAGGCATTCTACTGGACATAGAGATGCATCTTCTTTCAGAGGGCAGATTCTCCAGGGACCCCACCTGTTGGTGGGTAACTCATTCTTGGCGAGAAACGTAGGATCCGGAAACAGGTTCAGTTCTTCCCCATCCAGGAACTGAACACGACCTGCCTCTCTCGAGAGGCTACAAACTCACTAACCCTGGCCCCGGACGCGAGTGCAAAATAGGAAAATAACTTTTTGTGTCAAATACTTTAACGCACACTCTTCATTGCTCAACAGAGAAGGGAAATGAAGAACTTGTCTAAAGACCATGAAATGGGCTTTGGAGGTGCTGAAGGTCTGAGCCTAGCACAGGCTTTCGGGACTTTATTAAAGATCTCGTTACCTAGGTCGACCTGGAAGGCATATAGAATGGGTCTTGTCAAAGCAGACTTACACGCTGAAATCGTGTTCGCTGCCAACCCTTGACCATGGAGGTGGGGAAAAAAGATAAGCAGAAGTCTGTGAAGATCTCCTGCGGAATCTTCGCCTTGACAAAAGGCCACCCATTTTCTCCAAGATGACTCATATTGCCTTCTAGTAGATTTGCATTTATATTCCTCAAGGAAGTCTATACTGGCTTTCGAAATCCCGAAATGCTTTCTCACCGCTAGGGAGAGAAAATCATGAACCGCAGGGTCCGGGTTTTCTGTAATGAAGCGCAGACAGTTGACTTCTGGACTCGCTGGGTCAGAACTGGATCTGGTAGTGGTACAAACTTCAGCTACAGTTCCAATGCCAGGAGGAACCACACGCTGTTCGGCCACTTGTGGGCCACTATTGCCTCTACCCTTTGAAGGATCTCAGTTTGTTGAGGACCCTCAACAGAAGGTTGTGAGGAGGGAACAGATAAATCTTGGACCATCTGTTCCAGTCGAGGGACATCGCGTCCACTGCTTCCGCTAAGGGGTCCTCGTACGGGGCACGTACAGGGGCAACTTCTTGTTGTCTTTCGTCGCAAAGAGGTCTATCTGCAGTTCTGGGACTGATTCAGAATGAAGGAGAATGATCCTGCGTCTAAGGACCATTCCGACTCTATCGGTGTGAACCTGGATAGAGCGTCCGCTGTCACATTGCGGACTCCTTGAAGGTGAACTGCCGACAGGTACCACTTCTTCTTTTCCGCCAATCGGAAGACGGCCAACATCACCTGGTTGAGAGGTGGTGACCTCGATCCTTGTCGATTCAAGTATCTCACAACTACCTCGCTGTCTATTACCACTTTATGTGGAACGAATGACGCGGGGAGACTTTCTTTAAGGTAAGGAGCACTGCCCTAGCTTCTAGAAAGTTTTATGAGAAAGGTCTTGAATAGCCTGGACCAAGTCCCCTGGACTTTTTTCCGATGAGAGTGACCTCCCCATCCCTCCTTCGAGGCGTCTGAGTGAATCGTCACCGACGGGGGAGGTGGCTGAAGAAGAACCTGACTTCTTTAGATGTCTGGCTTGGGACCAAGGCCTGAGAAGAGTACTTAGCCGAAGCGGCTGGTCTTCTCTGATCTCTTCACGCGTTTGATGCATAACTTCTCCAAACTCCGATTGCATCCTTTAGCTGTGTTCTTAGCACTGGGTCTGTCACCGAAGCAAACTGGAGAGAGCGCAGTACTCTCTCCTGCTCGTGTCTTGATATCCTTTCGGAATCTTGAAGTCTCTTGACAAAACCCGCTATCTCCTTCCTTTTCTTCGCCGGGGTGGAGAAACGGTGTGACAAAAGGTCCCAGTGGATCTTAGCCACTGGAACTTTTGAGATGGAGAAAGTCGAGACTTTTTCTGTTGATCTTGAAGCCTAGGTACTCTAGGAACTGGATCACTTGACTGGAAGCTTGCAAGCATTCTGTCTCGGATGCTGCCCACACCAACCAGTCGTCCAGGTAGGCTACTACCTGAATTCCCTTTAGGCAAAATTGTTTGAGAGCTACGCTCGCAAGCTTCGTAAAAATCCTTGGGGCTATGTTTAGCCCGAATGGCATGGCTCCGAAGGCGTATAGTCTTCGTTGTAGCCTGAACCCTAGGTAGGGGGAGAGTCGATGGCTAATTGGAATGTGCCAGTAGGCGTCTGATAAGTCTATAGAGACGGAATATGCCCTCTTGGGCAGTAAGGTCCTTATGTGTTGCAGTGTTAGCATTTTGAATTTGCAATTCACTATGAACTTGTTAAGTGGCGACAAGTCCAGAATGACTCTGAGCTTTTCCGAGTCTTTCTTGGGAACACAAAACAGCCTCCCTTAGAAATTGATGGGCTTCACCTTTTTTCTCCAACCGTTCTTGAACATACTCCTCCATAACGGGGGTGGAGTGTTGGAAAAACCGAAGGTACGGGGGTGGAGTGCTGTACCAGCTCCCGCCCAGTCAATTCTTGAGTAGGCTGTGGGCCCAGGGATCGAAGGTCCACCGATCCCGAAATTTCAGAAGTCTCCCTCCTACCGGTATCACCTCGCTTGGACTGCCGTCCTGAGGTCTTGCCTTCCTGACCACGACCACCCCTGAATCCCCTTCCCCTTGAGGGGCGTCTAGACGAGCCTCTGGCTGCTCCTCTAGGCTTTGCTCGAAAGGAAGTAGACTGCCCTTCGAAGGCTGGGGTGAATGCCGTGGACTGTGTCGACACGGCCTGGGGTACCCACTGAAAGGTGGTCGGGGTTTGTGCCACGATCTGGGGCACTGTGGGCAATGGCAATTGCAGTTGCTGTCGCTGTCTAAGAGGCTTGGCTGGCCGAGACGGTAGCCTAGTCCTCATAGTCTTCCTCTTTGGTTGAGGACCCTCATCCGGGGAAGACTTTCTTTTGATAGCCAGGCCCCACTTCTGGAGAAGGTTTCTATTCTCCAAGGCGGCTTTATCAACAACTTCTTTGACCAAGTCGGTAGGGAAAAAAGGTCTTTTCCCCAAATGTTGGAGGAGATTAGTTTCTTTAGCTCGTGCCTCACCGTAGCCGAGGTAAACACGAACTCCCTACAAGCTCTCCTTGCCTTGACGAAGCCATAAAGGTCCTTCGTCACTGTGGCCAGATGAGGCTTGGCCACTACCATGAACATTTCATGGACCTTGGGGTCACTTGCCATCGTCTCGAGAGTAGTCTGAAGAGACATTGAGGCAGTCAGTCTTTCTTTTGTATCGAACTCACTTCGCAAAAGAAAGTCAGACAGCTTAGGGAGGTCCTTGCCGAACTGACGTCCGGCAATATCAGCCTCCAACTTTCCCACTGAGAACGTAAGATGGACGTCCTTCCAGTCTTTGTGGTCCATAGGCAGGGCCAGCGACAAGGGTTTACACTCCTCTAGGGAGGGGCAAGACTTGCCGGCCTCGATTGCTTTTAGTACAGCCAGAAACCCTTTCTGTAAAAGGGGGAAGGCTCTAGTAGGCGAGGACACAAAGGAAGGGAGCTTCCTATTCAATGTAGCTACCTTTGAGTTAGAGAAGCCCCTCTCTTTCATCGAGGATGAAAGTAGAGCTTGAGCCTTAGCATGGTCCATCACTATGACCTCCTTCGGCTCTGTCTCCTCCTTTGAAGCTGGTTCCTTCCTCAGCCGGACATAACAGTCCGGATATGATGCCTTGCTGGGCCAGAATTCCACCCTCCAGGGGAACTGAGCCCAGCTTATCCGAGATGACGATCTTTCCAGTCGTCATCGGCATGTGCTCAGCATACCTCCATGGGTTAGCATCTGAGCACAAGGGAAGGTCTTTCACATTGAGCTTTTTCTAGGGCCCATGTGATTCTGCAAGGCACTGCATTCGCAGTTCCATTGCAGCCACCTTCTCCTGATTCTCCTTCTGCATTTGTTGGATCATTCCAACAATAGAAGAGAGGGCCTGTCCCAGCTCTACTGGGAGACCGGCCGATGTAGAGGGGCTTGAACTTCATCCTGGGCTTCTGCCAGGAGGTCTTCCTCCTGACACTCGTCCACATCAGACATCCTGTCATTTAGCTGGATGTCTTGCATCGCGACCGCGACTTCAGCATCCACCTGGATCTGAACTTAGGGGATCTCTTCTTGAGGCTGGGGAATCACTGCATCAGCTGATGCCTTAGGGAAAAGATACGCCCTCATCTTCTCACTTGGAAGATAAGGGCCAGAAGTGTTCTTTTGGAAGCCCCTTACCCAGGTACGAAGCTTCTTCCTAGCTATTTAAATGTCTCATTAATCAGGTTAGTGCACACAGTACATACCTGAGGGTCCCAATACCGGAGATCATCCTTGGAGACAGCGTATGCTGCGTGTCTCCTACAAAACTCATGTCCGCAGAGGTTCTTGCTGCTGACATTGCAGAAAGCACTTCCCCACTTCGGAGTGTCCTTCTGTAAAGAGAAGAAATTTCCATGAGTATCAAGTGAACTATGTATCACTGGATATGCATAGTATAGCATAACAATTCAGAAAGGAAAGACACACACTTGTGTTTCCCTCACAACCCATTGTTGCAGCCTTCCAGATAATAAAATAAAAAATGGTTTATCTCTTCTAGAGTAACCAATGCAAGGTTTCCAGAGGAAACAGGTGGAGCTCACACCTAAGCAATGATTTTAAAATCCTGGATAATAGACAGGGAAGAACTCAGCTTCCTATCTGAGGGCAACAGCAAAGGGATGTGCAAGAAAACACAATAGTGTTAGAAGATACAGTGCTGTACCAAAACCTTTACTATAGTTTTCTTCTTACTGTATATGCTATACAGAAGAATACTAGTACAGTATAGGGGGATGTGTGCCGGCCTGCCTTTGCCGGCCGGCACACACCACAACTAGCTTTAAAGTATACTACTTAACAGCTATAGGGTGGCAGCACTCTGGTTCAAATGCCTGTGCCGGTCGGCAGCAACTGCCGGCCGGTAACAGCCAGTGTTGGCCGGCAATGGCTGCCGGCCAGCAACTACACAAGGTAGTACCCAGCTGCCGGCCACACTCTTGGTGACCGGCAGACAAGGACTGACATAAGCCGGCCGGCAAAGGTACAAGACCGATGTCAGCCGGCAGCAAAAGAACCAGAGGACTACACCTGCCCGGCTGCCGGCCTCATAGGCCGGCAGCCGGGACAGGTACAGCACTAGAAGAAAATAGAATATATGCCGGGATAAGAGTGTACACTACCTCCAAGCCCGACAACCGAAAGAGTGCATATAAGGAAGGGGAGAAACTAATTCAGGCTTCCTTGACCAATGCCGTCCGGCTCTGCCGGCAGGCATGGATGAGGGACCAAGAGAGGTCCGGGCAGCACTCGAAAACATAAGACCCTTGCCGGCCAGCAGCTCTGCCGGCCAGCAATGGGCTGAGTCAATTCCACATCCCAACCTATACTAGGTCCAGAAGTAGAACGACGTACAGTACAGTAAGACCCCTGCCGGCCAGCTCTGCCGGCCGGCAAGGTACAGTACAGTAATGGCTAGGCCATTACGGAGATAGAGGGGGAAGGGACAAGAGGGTCCTGCCAACCTTGCTTTAGTGACAGATCACCCGCAGCCAAGAAACTTATCTTAGCCTAAGGGAGATCTAAGGGAAAGGGCCAGCAATACTTGCCAGCTTCCAGAGCACCAAAGCAAGGAAGGCGTTGCTACTCCCAAGGGAAGAACTTATCCTCCCCCGAGAACAGCAACAGGACTTAGTCTGGTCGATCACAAAAGAAGGAATCATAACTACAGAAACCTTCGGTAGTGACCTAAGGGAGCTAAGCTCCCTTTGTATGTGTGTTAGGTCAGCGAGGGGGACTCTGCCCCAAGCCAGACAACA
>NC_090734.1:100347657-100382657 GCF_036898095.1 Palaemon carinicauda
CCGCCCTCGTCCCTTTATGGGACGGAGTCCTCCCATTAGGGGACTTACATAAACCAATGCAACATAGCTTGCAAAACAGAACAATTCTATCAGAATTATCCCAGATAAGATACATAGAATTAAAATGCTCAATTATACCAATAAATTGACACAGGTGAAAGAGACGCAAGGTTCTCAAGAACAAGTTTATTGACAGATAATAAACAGACAGGTTAACAACAAATATATATATTTATATAAAAGAGGGTAACCCAAAACTTTAAGCATAAGTATGATAGTAAACAGAACTTGTTTATCTGAAAGAAAAACCATTAAACACCACTTTAATAAGATACCAAGGTATCAAGTCATAAAAAATCTGTATTACAAATCAATCACATTAGCGTTAGAAACGCTTGGCACACATGTCTGAACTTATGCAAGGTTCACCTTTGAAGGAAGGAACAGTCTATATGGGCACTTGGTGCCCTCATTTAGTTTGTAGTACAGTATGTACCTACACACTCACCCTGGACTTAATCGTCCCAATTAAGACCACTGTTCCTCGCAGAGTTAAACAGTAGGGTTAACTACACGACCCACTGCTACCACAGATCTCTTAAGTTCCTCTACTTGCTTCGCATAGTGGCGAAAGAACACCCTGGAAGACTTCCAGCCCGTGTATGAACGGAGATGTTCAAAATCCATACAATTAAAGAAATTTAGGGATGAGGCAACTTTCCTCGGATCGTGACCTGCGGGTGTACTGTCAGGATCCGCTCTGCGAATAAAATATGTCATTTTCGCTCTGAGTTGATTCAGAGATAAATTTGAGCCTGATGTTTCTCCCCTGAATAGTTGACTACCCTTGAAGTCTGAAGTTCTACGAAGATAGACCTTTAGGCATTCTACTGGACATAGAGATGCATCTTCTTTCAGAGGGCAGATTCTCCAGGGACCCCACCTGTTGGTGGGTAACTCATTCTTGGCGAGAAACGTAGGATCCGGAAACAGGTTCAGCTCCCCCCCATCCAGGAACTGAACACGACCTGCCTCTCTCGAGAGGGCTACGATCTCACTAACCCTGGCCCCGGACGCGAGTGCAAATAGGAAAATAACTTTTTGCGTCAAATCCTTTAACGCACATTCTTCATTGCTCAACAAGGAGGCGAAATGAAGAACTTTGTCTAAAGACCATGAGATGGGCTTTGGAGGTGCTGAAGGTCTGAGCCTAGCGCAGGCTTTCGGAACTTTATTAAAGATCTCGTTACCTAGGTCGATCTGGAAGGCAAATAAAATGGGTCTCATCAAAGCCGATTTACACACTGAAATCGTGTTAGCTGCCAATCCTT
This sequence comes from Palaemon carinicauda, assembly GCF_036898095.1. Lineage (NCBI taxonomy): Eukaryota > Metazoa > Arthropoda > Malacostraca > Decapoda > Palaemonidae > Palaemon > Palaemon carinicauda. The sequence continues at coordinate 100,348,989 of NC_090734.1, forward strand.
GGCCATGGAGGTGGATGAAGAAAGATAAGCAGAAATCTGTTGAGATCTCCTGCGGATTCTTTGCCTTTACAAAGGCCACCCATTTTCTCCAAGATGACTCATATTGCCTTCTAGTCGATTTGCACTTGTATTCCTCTAGGAAGTCTATGCTGGCTTTCGAAATCCCGAAGCGCTTTCTCACTGCTAGGGCGAGAAAATCATGAGCTGCAGGGTCTGGGTTTTCTGTAATGAAGCGCAGACAGTCGACTTCTGGACTCGCTGGGTCAGAACTGGATGTGGTAGCGGCACGAACTTCATCTGTAGTTCCAACGCCAAGGGGAACCACATACTGTTCGCCCACTTGTGGGCCACTATTGCCGCTACCCCCTTGAAGGATCTCAGTTTGTTGAGGACCCTCAACAGAAGGTTGTGAGGAGGGAACAGATAAATCCTGGACCATCTGTTCCAGTCGAGGGACATTGCGTCCACTGCTTCCGCTAAGGGGTCCTCGTACGGGGACACGTACAGGGGCAACTTCTTGTTGTCTTTCGTCGCAAAGAGGTCTATTTGCAGTTCTGGGACTTGATTCAGAATGAAGGAAAATGATCCTGCGTCTAAGGACCATTCCGACTCTATCGGTGTGAACCTGGATAGAGCGTCCGCTGTCACATTGCGGACTCCTTGAAGGTGAACTGCCGACAGGTACCACTTCTTCTTTTCCGCCAATCGGAAAATGGCTAACATCACTTGGTTGAGAGGTGGTGACCTCGACCCTTGTCGATTCAAGCATCTCACAACCACCTCGCTGTCTGTCACCAATCTTATGTGGATCGAGTGACGCGGGGAGACTTTCTTTAAGGTAAGGAGCACTGCCATAGCTTCTAGAAAGTTTATATGAAAGGTCCTGAATAGCTTGGACCAAGTCCCCTGGACTTTTTTCCGATGAGAGTGACCTCCCCATCCCTCCTTTGAGGCGTCTGAGTGAATCGTCATCGACGGGGGAGGTGGCTGAAGAAGAACCGACTTCTTTAGATGTCTGGCTTGGGACCAAGGTCTGAGAAGAGTACGTAGCCGAGGCGGCACTGGTCTTCTCAGGTCTCTTCGCACGTTTGATGCATACCTTCTCCAAACTCCGGTTGCATCCTTTAGCTGTGCTCTTAGCACTGGGTCTGTCACTGAAGCAAACTGGAGAGAGCCTAGTACCCTCTCCTGTTCGCGTCTTGATATCCTTTCGGAATCTAGAAGTCTCTTGACAGAGCCCGCTATCTCCTTCCTTTTCTTCATTGGGATGGAGAAACTGTGTGACAAAAGGTCCCAGTGGATTCCCAGCCACTGGAACTTTTGGGATGGAGAAAGTCGAGACTTTTTCTTGTTGATCTTGAAGCCTAGGTACTCTAGGAACTGGATCACCTGACTGGAAGCTTGCAAGCATTCGGTCTCGGATGCTGCCCACACCAGCCAGTCGTCCAGGTAGGCTACTACCTGAATTCCCTTTAGGCGTAATTGTTTGAGAGCTGCGCTCGCAAGCTTCGTGAAAATCCTTGGGGCTATGTTTAGCCCGAATGGCATAGCTCTGAAGGCGTACAGTTTCCGTTGTAGCCTGAACCCTAGGTAGGGGGAGAGTCGACGGCTGATTGGAATGTGCCAATAGGCGTCTGACAAGTCTATAGAGACTGAGTATGCCCTCTTGGGCAGTAAGGTCCTTATGTGTTGCAGTGTTAGCATCTTGAATTTGCAATTCACTATGAACTTGTTGAGTGGTGACAAGTCCAGAATGACTCTGAGCTTTTCCGAGTCTTTCTTGGGAACACAAAACAGCCTCCCTTGGAATTTGATGGACTTCACCTTTCGGATCACATTTTTCTCCAACAGTTCTTGAACGTACTCCTCCAAAATGGGGGTGGAGTGTTGGAAAAACCGAAGGCATGGGGGTGGAGTGCTGTACCAGCTCCAACCCAGTCCATTCTTGAGTAGGCTTTGGGCCCAGGGATCGAAGGTCCAGCGATCCCAAAATTTCATCAGTCTCCCTCCTACCGGTATCATTTCACTTGGACTGCCGTCCTGAGGTCTTGCCTCCCTGACCACGACCACCTCTGAATCCCCTTCCCCTTGAGGGGCGCCTAGACGAGCCTCTGGCTGCTCCTCTAGGTTTTGCACGAAAGGAAGAAGACTGTCCTTCGAACGTTGGGGCGAATGTGGTTGACTGACCTGGCACAGCCTGGGGTACCCACTGAAAGGCAGTCGGGGTTTGTGCCACCATCTGGGGCACTGGAGGCAAAGGCAATTGCAGTTGCTGTTGCTGTCTATAAGGCTTGGCTGGCCGAAATGGTAGCCTAGTCTTCATATTCTTCCTCTTTGGTTGAGGACCCTCATCCGGGGAAGATTTTCTTTTGATAGCCAGGCCCCACTTCTGGAGAAGATTTCTATTCTCCACGGCGGCCTTATCAACAACCTCTTTGACCACATCGGTAGGGAAAAGGTCTTTTCCCCAAATGTTGGAGGAGATTAACTTCCTTGGCTCGTGTCTCACCGAAGCCCCGGTGAACACGAACTCCCTGCAAGCTCTCCTTGCCTTGACGAAGCTATAAAGGTCCTTCGTCACTGTGGCTAAGTGAGACTTAGCCACTACCATGAACATTTCATGGACCTTGGGGTCACTTGCCATCGTCTCGAGAGTAGTCTGATGAGACATTGAGGCAGCCAGTCTTTCTTTTGTCTCGAACTCTCTTCGTAAAAGAGATTCGGACAGCTTGGGGAGGTCCTCGCCGAATTGCCGTCCGGCAATATCAGCCTCCAACTTTCCCACTGAGAATGTCAGATGGACATCCTTCCAGTCTTTGTGGTCCATAGGTAGAGCCAGCGACAAGGGTTTACACTCCTCCAGGGAGGGGCAAGGCTTGCCGGCCTCGACTGCCTTTAGGACAGCCGCAAACCCTTTCTGTAAAAAGGGGAAGGCTCTATCAGGAGAGGACACAAACGAAGGGAGCTTCTTGCTCAATGCAGCTACCTTCGAATTCGAGAAGCCCCTCTCTTTCATCGAGGATGAAAGTAGGGCTTGAGCCTTAGCGTGGTCCATAATAATGACCTCCTTCGGCTCTGTCTCCTCCCTTGAAGCTGGTTCTTTTCTCAGCCGGACATAGCAGTCCGGATATGATGCCTTGCTGGGCCAGAATTCTACCTCCTCTAGGGGAACTGAACCCAGCTTATCCGAGATGACGATCTTTCCAGTCGTCATCGGCATGTGCTCAGCATACCTCCATGGGTTAGCATCTGAGCATATGGGAAGGTCTTTCACATTGAGCCTTTTCCGGGGCCCATGTGATTCTGCCAGGGACTGCATACGCAGTTCCATTGCAGCCGCCTTCTCCTGATTCTCCTTCTGCATTTATTGGATCATTCCAACAATCGAAGAGAGGGCCTGTCCCAGTTCTACTGGGAGGCCAGCCGATGTTGAGGGGATAGGCTCCGGCATCTGAACCGGAGTAGCCGACACCTCGTCGACCTCATCCTCTACGACATCCGGGGTTTGAACTTGATCCTGACCTTCTGCCAGGAGGTCTTCTTCCAAACGTTCGTCCAGGTCAGACATCCTGTCACACAACTGGATGTCTTGCATCGCATCTGCGACTTCCTCGTCCACCTGGACTTGATCTTGAAGGATCTCCTCTTGAGGCTGGGGAATCACTGCCTCAGCTGATGCCTGGGGAAAAAGATACGCCCTCATCTTCTCACTTGGAAGATAAGGGCCAGAGGTGTTCTTCTTGAAGCCCCTTACCCAAGTACGAAGCTTTTCCCTAGCTATATCCCTTGATTCCGCCGTTCTAGGGGAATCAAAAGCCTCAGTAATCAGGTTAGTGCATACAGTACATACCTGAGGGTCCCAATACTGGAGATCATACTTGGAGACAGCGCATGCTGCGTGTCTCCTACAACACTCATGTCCGCAGAGGTTCTTGCTGCGGACATTGCAGAAAACATTTCCGCACTTCGGAGGGTCCTCCTGTAAAGAGAAGAAATTTCCATGAGTATCAAGTGAACTATGTATCACTGGATATGCAGAGTATAGCATAACAATTCATAAAGGAAAGACACACACTTGTGTTTCCCTCACAACCCATTGTTGCAGCCTTCCAGATAATAAAATCAAAATGGTTTATCTCTACTAGAGTAACCAATGCAAGGTTTCCAGAGGAAACAGGTGGAGCTCACACCTAGGCAATGATTTTAAAATCCTGGATATTAGACGGGGAAGAACTCTGCTTCCTGTCTGAGGGCAATAGCAAAGGGCTGTGCAAGAAAACACAATAGTGTTAGAAGATACAGTGCTGTACCTAAACTTTTACTATAGTTTTCTTCTTACTGTATATGCTATACAGAAGAATACTAGTACAGTATAGGAGGATGTGTGCCGGCCTGCCTTTGCCGGCCGGCACACACCACAATTAGCTTTAGTACAGGTATACTACTTAACAGCTATAGGGCGGCAGCCCTCTGGTTCAAATGCCTGTGCCGGCGGCAGCAGCTGCCGGCCAGCAACAGCCAGTGTTGGCCGGCAATGATTGCCGGCCAGCAACTACACAAGGTAGTACCCAGCTGCCGGCCACACTCTTGGTGACCGGCAGACAAGGACTGACATAAGCCGGCCGGCAAAGGTACAAGACCGATGAAAGCCGGCAGCAAAAGAACCAGAAGACTACACCTGCCCGGCTGCCGGCCTCATAGGCCGGCAGCCGGCCTCATAGGCCGGCTGCCGGGACAGGTACAGCACTAGAAGAAAATAGAATGGATGCCGGGATAAGAGTGTACACAACCCCCCAAGCCCGGCAACCGAAAGAGTGCATATAAGGAAGGGGAGAAACTTAATTCAGGCTTCCTTGACCAATGCCGTCCGGCTCTGCCGGCAGGCATGGATGAGGGACCAAGAGAGGTCCGGGCAGCACTCGAAAATATAAGACCCTTGCCGTCCAGCATCTCTGCCGGCCGGCAATGGGCTTAGTCAATTCCATATCCCAACCTATACTAGGTCCAGAAGTAGAATGACATACAGTACAGTAATACCCCTGCCGGCCAGCTCTGCCGGCCGGCAAGGTACAGTACAGTAATGGCTAGGCCATTACGGAGATAGAGGGGGAAGGGACAAGAGGGTCCTGCCAACCTTGCTTTAGTGACAGATCACCCGCAGCCAAGAACTTTGTCTTAGCCTAAGGGAGATCTAAGGGAAAGGGCCAGCGCAGTAGTATAATACCTGCCAGCTTCCAGAGCACCAAAGCAAGGAAGGCGTTGCTACTCCCAAGGGAAGATTTATCCTCCCCGAGAACAGCAACAGGACTTAGACTGGTCGATCACACAAGAAGGAATCATAACTACAGAAACTTTCGATAGTGACCTAAGGGAGCTAAGCTCCCTTTGTAAGTGTTAGGTCAGCGAGGGAGACTCTGCCCCAAGCCAAACAACACGGACTCAGACTAAAAACTCTGTTGTTCTGTCCCTCTTTGAACCAGACTCTGCTGGAACAGGAAGGTACAGTAACACCCTAGTATAGTTTTATCGAAAATAAATTCGGAAAAAACCACTTAGGGATAAGCCCAAGGCTTAAACAGAGGGAAAGGGAATGCATACCTTCTCCGAAGAAAAGAAAGCAACCGGGGAGTATAATAAAGTATACTAAGGCTCCATAAGCAATTAGCCTAGGCACCAAGAGAATCGATTACCTAATTCACCGAAACTCTCACGTATACAATCTTGGAAATATTCCACACAGTCTAAAATGTATAAAATATAGCCTAAAGCTTCAATAAAATTTTAATTACACTCGGAAAAACCAAAATCATGCATTAAGTACTAGGACCAAACGACTAGGCTACATGGCCTAGCGTAGGCCAGAATGGCGAATACTTCGCCAAATAATACTAAGCACGAAAGGAAATCCTATGTAAAGCTAAATAGCTAAAATTTATTAAGCAAAACAACCAGGAATGTCACTCTGACTAACTAATTTATACCTAGCGAGTGACAGTGTCCAGGACACCTCTGGTAGGCTACGGCTCTTGTATCAAAGATTAATCCTATTAATCACTCAAAATTTTACCAAGAGCCTACATTTATACATAACAGACCCTATACTCAACTTATCCGAGGCCAACGAAGACGAAGAAGCCATGAAAAGCTGAATAAATCCAAGATTTGCGAGAAAAACAGGAAAAAACACCGAGTTGTTAAGCTACGCAAAAAGGAATGCAGATGGCGCCAGGATTGGCGCCAGGCACGCATACGAATCGGGGGATAGGGAAGCCTTGGGAGCGGCTCCCCTTTTTCTTTCCCGAATTCGTATCTCGTCAATCTCCCTCCTACGAGACGAATCTCTGTTCAGGTCGTAGATTGCCATGTGACGTGTCTAGAATACGTCCTCTGATATGTCGCGATATCCCTTTCACGAGGGATACTCGCTCCAGGAGTTAGAATTCTGGTACCTTAAGGTAAATTCTCTGGGAATATCGCCGTAGTTGTAATATACCCTAGGAAGCTACCCTATAGGAACTTCCATCAGGACGACATGGCTTGAGCCCAAAAATATATATATATATATATATCTATATATATATAAATATATCTATATATATATATATATATATATATATATATATATATATATATATATATATATATATATATATATATATATATATATATATATAGTTTCCTGCATCATAAACAACAAAATAATATCAAGACTTTGATCTCCCAATTCAGCAGAATCTTGCATTCGTCCTATATATATATATATATATATATATATATATATATATATATATATATATATATATATATATATATATATATATATATATATATAGTTTGCTGCATCATAAACAACAAAATAATATTAAGACTTTGATCTCCCAATTCAGCAGAATCTTGCATTCATCATTTTATATTTTACTAATGATAAAAAAGGAAATAAGTCATATTTAGCATGCAAAGATCAATCGGGGTTTTCCTCTTTATTATACCATCTATTGTTTAAAAACTAATAAAGGAAAACCCCTCTGCCGAAATGGCAGAGCCTTGTCCAAACCTTTGCAGTCCAGCATACGAAACCATTGCGACATGGATTGTAAGTGTTCGTTCTCTTTGGACAACTTTCTGGAGTGAATTAAGTAAGTGTGTAGAAGGACTGGGTAGAAGGAATTGTGTAGATGTCATGTGTGACTTAAATGCTAGAGTGGGCGCTGGAGAGGTAGAAGGTGTCATTGCGAATTATGGCGTACCAGGTGAAAATGTGAGTGGTGAGAGACTGGTGGATATGTGTGTTGAGCAAAAGATGGTGATAAGTGCTAGCTTTTTCAAAAAGAAAGATAAAAACATGTATACATGGGTAAGAGTGGCAAATGGAAGAGTAGTAGAAAGGGCATTAATGGATTATGTGTTGATAAATAAAAAAATGTTTGCAAGTGTTTAGGGGTATGGCTAACGTTATGTCTGATCATTTTTTAGTGGAAGGAAAATTAGTTTTAGCAAAAGAGTGGGGGAATAGAGTAGGTGGATGTAAATGGGAGCTAGTGAGGGTTGAAGAGCTAATAAAACCGTGGGTAAAAATAATTATCAGGAAAGGCTTAAAATGGCGTATATACGAAGTGAAAGTAAGAGAAACTGGTAATTTAGAGGAGTGGAAGTTAGTAAAAGACAATTTTGTTTGGATTGCAAGTGGTGTGTGTGTGGCAAAAAAGTTGTTGGAGGCAGCATGAGGAAGGGCAGTGAATGGTGGAATGAAGGAGTGAAGGTAAAAGTTGAAGAGAAAAAAGAGGGCTTTTGAAGAATGGCTGCAGAGTAATAGTATAGAGAAGTATGAAAAATATAGAGAGAAAAATGTAGAAATAAAGCGCAAGGTACGCGAGGCAAAGAGGGCAGCTGACACGAGGCGGGGTAAGGGATTGGGTCATTCATATGAAGAGAATAAGAAGAAGTCTTGGAAAGAAGTGGAGAGAGTAAGGAAGGCTGGCTCAAGAATTGAAAAGACAGTGAAAGATGGAAATGGAAGGTTGTTAAAAGGAGAGGAGGCAAGGAAAAGTTGGGCAGAATATTTTGAAAGTTTACTGAATGTTGAGGATAATAGGGAGGCAGATATAATTGTTGTTGCCGGTGTTGAAGTGCTGGTGATGGGAGATGAGAATGAGAGAGAGATTACAATAGACGAAGTGAGGAGAGCACTAGATTAAACAAGAGTAGGAAAAGCGTCTGGTATGGATGGTGTGAGAGCTGAGATGTTGAAGGAAGGGGGTGTGACTGTACTTGAATGGTTGGTGAGATTGTTTAATATGTGTTTGTGTTGTCAATGGTACCAGTAGATTGGGTTTGTGCATGTATTGTACCACTATATAAGGGTAAGGGAGATGTGCATGAGTGTTATAATTCAACAGGTAATAGTTTGTTGAGTGTAGTTGGAAAAGTGTATGGTAGAGTAATGATTAATAGGATTAAGGATAAAACAGAGAATGAAATCTTAGAAGTACAGGGTGGTTTTAGAAGAGGTAGGGGTTGTATGAATCACATTTTTACAGTTAGGCAGATATGCGAGAAATATTCAGCAAAAGGTAAGGAGGTGTATGTTGCGTTTATGGATCTGGAGAAAGCGTATGATAGAGTTGACAGGGATGCAATGTGGGATGTGATGAGGTTATATGGAGTTAGTGGTAGGCTCTTGCAAGCAGTAAAAAGTTTCTACAAAGCCAGTAAAGGATGTGTTAGGATAGGAAATGAAGTGAGTGATTGGTTTCCGGTGAGAGTGGGGGTGAGACAGGGGTGTGTGATGCCGCCGTGGTTGTTTAACTTGTATGTTGATGGAGTGGTGAGAGAGGTCAATGCTCGAGTGCTTGGACGAGGATTAAAACTGGTAGACGAGAATGACCATGAATGAAAGGTATATCAGTTGTTGTTTGCGGATGATACTGTACTGGTTGCAGACACAGAAGAGGAGTTTGACCGACTAGTGACAGAATTTTGAATAGTGTGAGAGAGAAGGAAGTTAAGAGTTAATGTACACAAGAGTAAGGTTATGAAATGTACGAGAAGGGAAGGTGGTGCAAGGTTGAATGTCATGTTGAATGGAGAGTTACTTGAGGAGGTGGATCAGTTTAAGTACTTGGGGTCTGTTGTTGCAGCAAATGGTGGAGTGGGAGCAGATGTACGTCAGAGAGTGAATGCAGTTTGCAAAGTGTTGGGTGCAGTTAAGGGAGTAGTAAAAAATAGAGGGTTTGGCATGAATGTAAAGAGAGTTCTATATGAGAAAGTGATTGTACCAACTGTGTTGTATGGATCGGAGTTATGGGGACTGAAAGTGATGGAGAGTCAGAAATTGAATGTGTTTGAGATGAAGTGTCTAAGAAGTATGGCTATTGTATCTTGAGTAGATAGGGTTAGGAAGGAAGTGGTGAGAGTGAGAACGGGTGTAAGAAATGAGATAGCAGCTAGAGTGGATATGAATGTGTTGAGGTGGTTTGACCATGTTGAGAGAATGGGAAATGGCGGTCTGCTAAAGAAGGTGATGAATGCAAGAGTTGATGGGAGAAGTACAAGAGGAAGGTCAAGGTTTGGGTGGATGGAGGGAGTAAAGAAAGCTCTGGGTGATAGGAGGATAGATGTGAGAGAGGCAAGAGAGCATGCTAGAAATAGGAATGAATGGCGAGCGATTGTGACCCAGTTCCTGTAGGCTCTGCTGCTTCCTCCGGTGCCTTAGATGACCGCGGAGGTAGCAGCAGTAGGGGATTCAGCATTATGAGGCTTCATCTGTGGTGGATAAGGGGGAAGGATGGGCTGTGGCACCCTAGCAGTATCAGCTGAGCTCGGATGAGTCCCTTGTCAGGCTGGGAGGAACGTAGAGAGTAGAGGTTCCCTTTTTGTTTTTGTTTCATTTGTTGATGTCTGCTACCCCCCAAAATTGGGGGAAGTGCCTTGGTATATATATATATATATATATATATATATATATATATATATATATATATATATATATATATATATATATATATATTAGCAACGTGTACTAGATCCTTTTTATTTTTGAATTGAAGACAAATATTGATATCCTGCCGTAAAAATTACTTTTTGATACGACTTCCAAAACATAACAAAAGCAACATTATTTTGTTGCACTTTTCAGAAGTAAATTCATAATACTTCGCATCGAATTCCTATAAAATAGTTTTTCGTTGTTGGAAGATGAATAACCTGAATATGTCACCTAAAGGCGTAGACAGAGGAACTATCTCATGTGCCAGAATTAGAAAATAATAAAGATTTTTCTTTCCTAATCAAAGAAAAATAATGAAAAAAAAAACTTTGCCTTTCAGGTGAGGTTGAAACCAATGATGATCTAAGGTGGAAAACTTTTACGATAAGACTGTAAATCATTCAGAGAGAGAGAGAGAGAGAGAGAGAGAGAGAGAGAGAGAGAGAGAGAGAGAGAGAGAGAGAGAGAGAGGAAAATGTTATTACTTATTACTAGCTAACCTACAATCCTAGTTGGAAAAGCAAGATGCTATAAGCCAAAGGGATTCAACAGGGAGAAATATCTCAGCAAGGAAAGGAAATAAGGGAATAAATAAGCGATATAAGAAATAATGAACAGTCGAGATAAATTATTTAAAAAACGGTAACAACCTCTACACGCCCTCGACCGTCAAAACACAGCAAGAATTTTTTGGCCATGCTAAACTATTAATCACCTGTTCTTGTCGGCCATCACTGTCACTCTTGGCCTTCTATACGCCTCCCTTAAGATAAAGCAAAAGTCATCAAGTGGCGTTCCCTTCTGGAAGCACCTTTTGCGCTTTGCTCATATTTAAGGATATACTATAAGAGAGAGAGAGAGAGAGAGAGAGAGAGAGAGAGAGAGAGAGAGAGAGAGAGAGAGAGCCTTATGCCTTATTGCCTTATTTTTTGTTTGGGTTCCCCCAGAGAGAGAGAGAGAGAGAGAGAGAGAGAGAGAGAGAGAGAGAGAGAGATTTTCTACTGTAACGGTTGATGGCGATAATAGAGACTGATCTTTAAATAAGAGGAAAAATCCCTCCAACTATTAACCAAAAGACTCACAATCTTCATTAGATACATTTCCACTTCAATAACATTAATTTTTGCATCACCAGCAGAGCATACAAAGGGGAGAATCTGTTGCCTGAGGTCCAGGTACTTTAATTTACTAGTTGGCAACTCTAATTGAAGAACACCCGTTAATGAGTTCTCAAATTAGCAGCGGAATTTGCTATTACCTCAAAAACATAAAAGATTGGAAATTACAGGAACTAAAGTTGTAATGTAGGAGTTTATATGTAGCTTTTACTATCGACAATTTCCTTTTTCTGATTTGAATTGCTTTTTGAGTTTCGAATTTGTTCCTTAATATCTTATTGAACAATGATATAAATTTTCATAATCAGTTTTCATCTCACACTTTCTTGGTTTTCAGATTATATTTATATTCTGATGATTAATACTATTAAGAATGTGAAGAACATCTGACCTTAAAATACATCTTGGATTTTATGTTTTCTCTAAGGATTTGTTTCCACAAAGAAAAATTGTTAAGTCTTTTATAATTTTTTTTTCATTTATAAATAACTCAATTCAGAGAGAGAGAGAGAGAGAGAGAGAGAGAGAGAGAGAGAGAGAGAGAGAGAGAGAGAGTATATAAGATTATAGCCCTTAATAGTTCTGAACAAAGGAACAAAGGCAGATGATAAAGCTAAAATTATTACACATGGATAACGAAATAGGATAAAAAAACATTCATAATCAGAAAACAACCCTTCGTAGATTAGATATATATATATATATATATATATATATATATATATATATATATATATATATATATATATATATATATATATATGTATGTATATATATATATATATATATATATATATATATATATATATATATATATATATATATATATATAAGGACCTTTTATAATCTATATCTTATGGAGAAAAGAAGGAATCTAACCTGGTAACCCAATCACGACCCTGGGTAGAAGACTAAGGTGGAGCTTAATGCAGGTATATATATGGAAAAAAACATTGTGCAATGTTCAACGCAGCTCAAGCTTGATCATCCATGAATTACAATAAGATAAGGTGGTAGTTGCATCAGTACGTTTCACTGGAAAGGAAGCCATGAATCTATCAGCTGACTCAGCTTCTAGCGACTCCAAATGATTTATTGAAGAGGAAATCCTTGTAGGAGCTTCGTGGCAATATTTGGTGGAGATGGTGATGTTGAGGAGGGAGAATGGGGTGAGGTGGCCAAATTTATTCCAGTCAAAAAAAAATTACGTTGTTAGAATTGCTCCGGAAATATTCCTGAATGATATATGAATGATATTAAGGATATTTTTTTCTTGAAATAATTATTTTTGTTGTTTTTTTTCATTGAAAGATGGCTCATAGGGAAATAATGTACCATAAGGCATGATTACTTTTTTTAATATTCTAATGAGATCATGTAACTAAAATTATGGAAAGATTACACCTTAAAAAAAATCATGTACTTCCGAAGATTATATTTACGGTTATCAATACTTAATAAACTATTTCTCAGAACTATTGTAGGAAAAAATAAGAGATTCTCTGTATTTTTGTTGTTGCTGAGATGGAAAACAATTTCATGGTTATAAAAACTTGAAAGAGCCTATAGAATAGACAGGTTTGTCTGTAAAGAGACTGCAGTTGAATTGGCTGTCTTTGAAGTTACTTTGGTCAATGTTTGTCGATGCAAAAAGTACATACTGGCTATGTTCTTGATTCGGAGTCGTGATGACAGAGAGATGCTACTTTCAGGAAAATTATTAAACCGGGTACCCCATTTCACTGGGACGGATACACCAACAGCTTATTTGAGGAATCTAAGGCTGCGACAAGATAGAGGAAAGTGTCAGGATCTTCGATAAAACCATATCCACCTGCCTTCCCAAAGACTGGGTATAAAGTTTCCTTGGTTTCTGAATACTTCAAAAACACTGCACCTACCTTAGTGCCAAAGCCATTCTTCTGTCACACTTGGTGGATGATAACACTTGAAAGCACGCTCGTACTCTGCTGAGCTGCACTTTGTACCTGTGAAAGGTAAGCCCTTTCTTTAGCTGCTGCCCTAAACAAGGCCAGGTACTCTGTTTTGGGCTACGCCGATCTGATTATAGCTGTAAACTACAAACCACACCTAAAAACTTTTTGGTAGCCAGTCTCTTGAAGACATCTCCAATATGCACCTCCGAAATTTGAAAAGGCCCTGCAATAACTTTTTCACATGGTATATGTGCCAGGCATCTGTCATTATGAGGCAGATAGCGTTTTTGTCAACTGACGGGTAAGATCATCCAAATAATGTTTGTTGATTATGTGGCCACCCTGGACTCCTATCCAACAGCCAAATTTAACCACCCTATTACTCCCTTCACCCTCACCAATGGAAAACCTGAACACTATCAGAGAACAAAAGATAATGGCAGCTACAGTCTGTTTTACCTTATTTGGTCTGAAGTCAGTGATATGGAATATGGTACATACAGCCACAACCTATTATCAGAAAATGTGTCAACTTGCTGAAATTATTAAGTCCAGAATGAGATAGTCCTGTCAGCAGATTTCTGAATGCCTATGCAAATATTTTAAGCTCCCAAATTTCCAAGCCACAATCGATGGCGTCATGCTTACAAGAATTGGATAATTATAACCACTTCCCTCTTACAGGAAGTGGTAGCCACTCTTCATGCTGCTCACCTGTGTTGTCTGGTGAGATGGAAGTGACCTTCCCGGAACCAGTCAGCAATTAGTGGGCTAACTGAGTTATAGGGAAAAGGGATTCCTAGGTCTCATGATTCTAAAAGCTAATTTGTAGATAGTTGTCACTTTTGAACTTGGTGCGAGTGGACATGTCTCTCCTTCCACAGAGTTAAGTACAGGTGGCACTGGGGATATGGAGTATTGCTTCATAAGACTTCCTGTTCCAGCTCACAGTTCCCTTCAGATGGCTTAACCTTCTGAGGAAGCTGTAGCCTAATCTTCATGATCAGCCCTTTTTCAGTGATCGGGTAGAAAGAAAACCTCCTGTTTTCTTTTTCTTTTTTATCTAAACCCCGATCAGGACTTTCTGTAATGTCTTCCTAGGAGCTTCTCAATTCTCAGCCCTTTCAATCCACCCAGCGAGGTCCTTCCAGGCAATGGGGCATCAAGAATAAGGAGAGGGAAATGCTGATGTCAAGTGCCCCTTCCAGTGCCGAGAGTAGGGGGTTGTTTTTAATTACTTGTGCAACAAGGCTGTGCCATGGGGCCGAGCCTTGGGTAGTGAGTGTCCCTCAAAATGGTTACTCACTTTCATTTTAGTCCTTTCCTAAACGCCCACCTGCTCTACCTAACTTTCCGATAGTTTTCATCCATTCCCCAACATCGGGAGAACCCAGGCCTTGTAGACAGATGTAGGAGGGATGGTGAAAGGCAGGTTATTGAAGGGCTTTGTGCATGAAAAGAAGTTCAGGAAGGAAACATTATAGTCTGATCTGAGTTACAATAGAAAGAAAGACTTTATGCTTTCAATAGATCTGAAGGATACATACCTTCAAGTAGCAGTTCATCAGTTCTTTCGTAAGCAACTTCACTTCTTCCTCTATGGTACAGTGTACCAGTTCAATACACTTGTGCTGCGATGTGTATATTGCTCGTTTGGTGCTCAAGCAGATGTTTACATTAGTAGCAGCTAAGGCCTTATCACGAGTATTATGTCCATGGATATATCTCAAGAAGTAGCAGATTCTGGCCTCCTTCATGGGTCATTTACTACAGAATTAAACTCGATTTCTCACTTTAGTCCTAACCTTAGGATATGTGGTTAACTGGAAAATTCTAATCTCTTATCAAAAAAGAGGTTGAAGTATTTGAGCATGCTGATAGTAACAGCAGCAGTGAGAGTCTTTGTCGGACAATCTCATCACTAAGCTCAAGGAGGTAGTGCTACATTTCTCTTTAAGACAGAATTACCAGTTCATGCTGGTAGTGTCTTCTTGGCCACCTTTCTTGTTGAAGAAATTCATTGTTTCTCACAGGCTCCACCACAAGAGATCTCTGTAGTGTTGTTTGAAGAATCATAGATCAGAATCCTTGGGTCTCCCATCCATTCTCTTTCAGAGTGCAAGATGCTTAGGACAATGTAACCTGTTGGCTGAACAAGGAAACCCTCGCCTTGGGAGTCAAATTTGACTGGCCACCTTTAGACATGTAACAGTACTAATATGTGTGACAAATGGAGGAGGGGTGGACGCCTAAACCACTTAGTCGTCTCAGGGATGTGTTCAGAAGAAGATTCTACTCATCAACGTCTTTGGAAGATATCACCTTTTCTAGCACTGCAAGTATTCCAAGAACTTTGAGGAAACACTCAGTAGGGTTGTTGCGATAACACCACAATAATGACTTACATCAATGAAAGGAGCCCACTTGACTCCAGCTCTGCCAACTGGCAAAATGGATACTCATCGTGGTGTCATTCCCCACTGTAGAGTTGTCATCTTATGATGTTCCCAGCAGAAGAATTGTCTAGTAAACACAATCAGTTGTTAGGGTCTTCAACCCTGCTCCTTCCACTAATCAACCGATTGTTGATTATGCCAGACTCAGGTTAACTTCTGTGGCTTCCAGGTGGCTTCATGCCATGCATTATTCCATATTGTTGGCTATAATCGAGGTCCAGAGAGAATTCCCTACGTCCCTCACTTTTCAAGGAAATGGGGGTCATCTTCTAGGATTGGTGTAGCAGAAAGGATTTTCCTTAGGTTTGAACATACCTAGTGCAAATTATGGACTTCTTTGTCTTCCTTCACTGAGATAACTTCCACTCAGTTGTTGCTATTAAAGCTACCATTATGCCTTGGGCATGGCCGTTTGACTAAAGGGGATAAACCTCTCCTCCTTGTAGGAATTGTCTATGTTCGTGAGGAGCTTAAAATGGTTTTGCACACATACCCTGTTTCTCAAGGGACTTACACATACCAGTCGAGTCTTTCAAAAGGGGGTCAGCTAACGTTCCGACTCTGAAATCTGTCTAATCTGCCTGGTATCCCGAAGAGTTTGGGAAAGTTGCATGGTTCCTCCTCCTTAGCATTACACGCTGAGACGTGAAAGGAGTTCCCTTATTTGGGTGCCAAGTTAGGTGACTAAATTTCAGAGCCAATTGGATCACAACCCCAGGTTCGAGTCTTTCTCAATCCCCCATCTATGTGGAGTGTTTGAAGGGGATTTAGAAGAGATGCTATCGTGTCCCGTGTAGGCTTCGCAGTGTATCTGAAAAAAAACCCGGCTCTTGAAACCTTAGAGTTTACGACTGTTCCTTAACACCGAGAGGACCATCAAGAGGGTCGAAATAACACTAAGAACCAGACCAGAGCTAATGAAGTCAGGGGTTAGACCACAAGCTTGCCTTCAAGAGCAATCTTGTGGTCAGCCAGAACAGCACCTTCAAAGCCTTAAATCTACACGATTATACCAATAATTCTCTTGATGACTTTGTTCTTGGTCTTGTGTTGGCTTCTTGAATAGTTGTGTAGCAAGACCAAGTACTATCATTATTATTACCATCATTATTGTTATTATTACTAGCTAAGCTACAACCCTTGGTAGAAAAGCAGTATGTTATAAGCCCAAGGACTTCAATAGGGAAAAATAACCCAGTGAGAAAAGTAAATAAGGAAATACATAAACTTGAAAGAAAGTAATGGGTAATTAAAATGAAAAAAAAAATTAAGAACAATAACAACTTTAAAATAAATCTTTCATTTATAAACAGGACAGTAAACATCTGGTCTATGGTAATGCATGGATTCAAGTCTAAAATGAAGGTAGAATGACAGGCTCTTCTCCTTCATTCTTTCTGAACCTCTCTAGAGGACAAACCGGTCGAAGCGTCACTTGCTGGATCTAACTTTATTCTCTTAAACGACATTTCTGAGCTCCATACTTTAGAAACAAAAAGAGTCTCTACCCGATCCAGCCTAGACATTTTAGAGAATGGCATAATATATACAAACCAGTCAATCTTTATTCACCAGATATATTATCGCAGACTGCTACACCCTTCGAGGAAAGGGATATCTTGGATAGGCCAAGCCTTATCAGCCTATTCATCCCTATAATAGACAGATAGGAGGTTTCTGGTGTCATCTCATTGACACCTGTACGGGGAAGGATAGATTTCCATTTCCAGGGAAGAAAATGAACCAACCACTCCGGATCAATGGGGATTTTTTACCCACAAATCAGCGAGTCTTTCTATTCAAAGGACGGAAGGTTCGTATACGGTTAGGAACAAATAAGAAAAAAAAATATACTTTACGTACCTATACGAACCTGAGTCGTTTAAGTTAAACTTCCTAACTAAACCATCCCTCTGTCTTGAGCAAAAAGGTGAAAAGTAAAGAACTTCCGACAGGTAGCGGGGGTGGTTGAGGGTGGTGGCTCGTCTCTTCGCCATTCACCAAATCCCGTAAACTACCTCGTTAACTACTTCAACGGTAGTCCCAGATCGAGCTGAAAAAAAATCCTCTATTTAAAAGACTGAGAATTTTAAAGCTTGGATAACTACAAATCAATTTTAAAATGATATATTTTTCAAATGTTAATGGCATTAACATATTTAGCATAAGTATTATTGAAAGAAATGGTGCCATGTTCATTTATAGCTTACAATATTATCTTATCCAATTAAAAGTAACTTTGAAATGAAGAATACTTTTAATATAAAATAATTAAGTGTTAAAGCGCTCCTCTACGGTTCATAATGATAAGTATTATAAAAAAAAAAAACGAATGGAAACATAACTGGAACGTTATTTACCACAAAGGTGCTGAAAGTAAATAATCACTAAATATTATTATTCAATCTTATCAAAACCAAGAAAAGTTACTGGAACGTAGGTAAATGAAAGTCCAATTATGGACGAATACTGGAAGAACATAGAATCGAAGAACTATGAGGTCAAATACCACTTTTATAACGAAGATAATGAAGATAACGTATATCCATATTATTATTATTATTAATAATAATAATAATAATAATAATAATAATAATAATAATAATAATAATAATAATAATAATAATAAAATACGTTGCAACATGCAGAGGACCTTGACGCATGTTATTAAAAGAAAGTACGCCCCAACTTGGAATTCAATTTCATGACAATACTCAAGTACATTACTTAAAATAATTCTAAGCATCTTCAAAACAAATACTTAACGTATAAAAAGCAAGTTCTTTAAATGGAGGATAAAAAGAAGACCAACAAGAAAAACCAACGCCAACTATAGATAATCGGGAGATCTTTAGAAAAATTATATATAATTCATTTTTTTTTTTTTATTATAAGGAAAGTTCGAAAGACGCCATGGTTACAATATTTCTTTTTACTGTCTCTGAAACTTTCGAGGTTTTTTACCAACAGAAATTCATTGCGATATTTCCACAAGGAAAATAAATATGGTAGGACCTTACGTACACTAGTAGAAAGTAGGACTCCCCAGGTGCTTGTGACCTTCACAAGTCAATAACGTTAATTTTTCAGTGGATAAAATGTAACTAAATTTTCAAAAAAAAAAAAAAATCAATAGTTTTCTTCCATCTTTTTTGCTTTTAAGAATTATTAGATGAATTTTTCATCCAATGTCTAATGGTAAAATACTAAAGGACAAAAACTAGAACTTTGTTTGTCTCTATGGAATTAATTTAGAAAATGAATAAATGAAAGTTTGAAACAAAAGGAAGTTATTTGTAAAATACAAATAGATAAATTATTAGTTTTAATCAGATTTCCCTTGTTTAAAGGCAACAAACATCTAAAGCTCATTTTATTAAAACCTTCAATAATACTCCCTTACTGGTGTACACAGGTGTTTCCGAACTGTAGAACTTCATTTAAAGAAAAGAGAATAAAGGAAGATAACACTGGAAAATAGAAAGAGAAAATACTATTACTAAAGAAAGATTTTGTCAATAAAACGAAAAGGGTAATGTTCACAGAAACGAATAGAAACTATTGTAAATAAAAAGTAACGTAAACTATGAAAAGAAAAAAAAAATTATGGGTGGGAGAGGTTGATAGCAAAAGGGAAAAGAAAATTTAACCCATTTCTTCCCAAATTTTTTTTTCTTTGGATTTCAAATTTTTACACTAAATCTAGTTCATAAGGATCCAAAATCAGTAGAATACATAATTTTTTTCAGCTGCATTAATTGTACAATGAATAATGGAGTGTGACATATATGTCACGCTAGGCAGTAACGAGTACATTTGGGGGAAATATGAAAAATTCTGTTCTATTTTGAAAGGTTTATTGTTTGCTGTTATATAAGTGACATAACTAAATACAAAAGAAGTCTACTGTTTTCATACATGAACTACCGTAGTCACAACCACCAAATGAATGGAATTTGAAAATTACAATAAAAAAACAAGCCAAAAGAAATAGTCATTGTATTAAATCTTGCACTTAGAATCAAAACAAAGATTAAATTGCCAGTTCAAAATGCTAACATAAAATAATCAACTTTTCATTGCAACTGATACATCATGTGGCACATCATTGAAGTCTATTTTGTGTGAAATGCTAATTTGCAAGACAAACACAGACCTACATCACACTTATTACACTGACTGGAAGGAGATTTGCTACACAGATTTCCAGCACATCTACGTCTTTTCTTGTTTGGGGTCTCTATCAGGTAGTGTTCTATTCCATCAAAACGAATGTCATCAAGAACTCTCTTACAACCTGTTTCCCCCTGGGAAGGTCTCCCAGGCCCTTTAGGAGGGATCCCATATCTCTTCAGATAGCTTTCAGCAATCTGTTCTTTGAAATCTAGCTGAGGTAAACATCCACCTGACTTTTTATGAAGAATCCAAGCATTTTGCACTGATACATCTAATAACCAGGTGAAAATACACCACCACCACTTCTTACCCCTAATAGATACTCTATAATTATTCACATTCTGGTCTTGACGGTCAGTTCCACCCATGTGGTTATTGTATTCTCGAATAACTAATGGGCCGTCAACTTCAATATTTTTTTTCTCTTTTTGAGAGTATCTTTTCACCTTACTAAGGGGTTCCCTTCCATGAGCAGTTGATGCAATGGTGACAACCGAATTATCCATCCATCTGCATAATGAAATGTCATTTGCCTTATCTATGATGAAGTCTGATGTTCCCCTTTTTTCTTTTTTCATCTCAGAAACTGCTTTCAAAGGGCATTTTTTCAGCCTATTGTCTCTTATTGTTCCCGTAGCAGTATAGTTTTGCTCACTCAGGTGTTGGAAAAGAGGAAAAGAGGTAAAAAGGTTATCAAAGTAATAGCTGTATGGGAGTTGTATTTTATCATCTGGCAATGACTTTATATTTTTCAGAACAGTGGCTCCACATTTGCCAAACGCTTTCTCCTCATATGAATTACCTTCATATGTTTTACCTTGGTATAAGTCAAAGCTTACTAAATAGCCTGCATCAGTATTCAGGCACCAAACTTTATAACCAAAGCGTATTGGTTTGTTTCGAATACACTGCTTGCATCCATGGCGACCAAAATATTCAACCATTGCCTCGTCATGAGATAGATGCTGCTCTGGTTGAAAATGAGACAAAAATCGAGTGGAAAGTAGCCTTATCAGGGGACGGAGTTTAGCATATTTATCTGAATCATCAAGATTAGTATTATCTGCTAAATGTATGAAATGCATTATTTTATCAAATCTGTTCCTTCTCTTTGCAGAATACACTGCCTCATTTCTAGTCACTGGAGAATTCTTCCAGTAAAGTCTCCGTGATGGAACTGGAACAATGCCAGATAAAAGTAATATGCCAAGGAAAATCTTTAGTTCTTTTTCATTTGTTGAGAAGGAAATTTCTCCCTTGTAACGAGCATAAAGAGCTGACTGTTCTATTATCAATCTGAAAACTTCCTCATCAAAAAACAATTCGAATAATTCACATGGTGATAAGTTCCGGTATTGACTGTAATTCGCCTCAGGAAAAATTGGTTTTGGTGAAGAAAATGTTGCCTTTCTAGTCCACTTTGGAGTTTTGAAGCAATAACTAGAGTCATCATAGTTCTCCAAGTCCTCTCCTAAATTTCCAAGCCGAACTCCATTTGGAAGAGCTACTTCACCTGCAGCATCTAATTGTTTACCAGAGAGATTATCAATTAGACCACCTTGATCTTCATCAGCAGAATCTTCGTCAGTCAGACCATCATCAGCAGGCTCAATAAAAACATCTGCAGCAATATCTTCTTTCTCTAACTCTGCTAGTATTTCATTGACAGTCAGAGACCTGAAAAAAAAAATAAAAACGTGTTATCTCTGGATTAAATTTAACAAAGTAACTTATTAATGAGTTAAAATAACTAAAAGTGTAGTAAAGTAAAGTAAAAGAAAGAAAATGAAGCCATAGAATGTTTTATATCACTAGAAAGATATTACTATCAGTTTACATACAGTAAAATAGAAAAAGGCATAAATGTCCCTGTATCATCCTAGCGTAACATATATGTCACAGAAAATATAAAATGCACTGCTGCCAATATTATAAATCTTAGATATTCATTATTAGCACAGACATTTCTCTATAGCCATATTTCAAGTATTTTATCAAAAAACAATACAATATATCTAATGAAAATGGCAAAATAATACTCACTTTTTGCCTGAACTCATTTTCACACCGGAGCAAAAACAGCACTTCTGCACAGAACGGTGTCACTCCCTTGAATGAACTTCTATTCCTGTAAAAACTTGTATGCAAGTAGATACATGTATTAGCTCTCACACACAGGACCTATCATGAAACAAGTTTCAACATGTAAACGTGTGGTGTAAGTTAACTGAACATATGTTCTACGTAACATATATGTCACGCTAGTACAAAATGGGTAGAATAGCGAAGGGAAGAAAATAAACATCACAAGAGTGAAACAGAGAAACACTTCTTTTTGTTTGCATATACTCCCGTTTCCGAGTAATTCAGGTAACTAACATAGATTTGTTTTTTATACTCAAGTATTATATTCGATCTAAAATAATTTCATACGCTTAAGCACACATTTCTCTCTCTCTCTCTCTCTCTCTCTCTCTCTCTCTCTCTCTCTCTCTCTCTCTCTCTCTCTAATGCGAATGGATGAAATATTTAAGACAAAAAAAGGTTCGTTTAATTAACTCCTACCTGTATTGGTCACTGTCCTAAATACGACGTAAAATTTAATTAATCTATTTTATGACGATAATCAAATAACATTATCGTAACGTTGCGTAGTTTATTAAAAACTTTAGGCTTCATATATATAATGATATATTAATTTGTTAGTTATAGTTTGTATGAAGATATGTTATAATGAAAGTTATAGATACATAGCAACTATCATTTTCGTTTCTCATCTACAAGAATAAATATCCCATTCAAGAGCTCTTACTTTCTTTCCATTCAGCAACTTCATCTCTCTCTCTCTCTCTCTCTCTCTCTCTCTCTCTCTCTCTCTCTCTCTCTCTCTCTCTCTCTCTCTCTCTCTCTCTAAAAGAGCATTATATTTTGTAAATGCTTGTTTGGTAACTCAGATAGTATTATCCTGATGATTATTACCTATTCCAGGTCTCTTATTTCACATAAAAGGTTTCTTACTAATTTTTTATGTATGATTTAACACGGAATCGACTCCGTAGTATAGCTCTTAATAACAATGATTGTAATAGACCTAATAATAATGATATTAAAATTATTTTGTTTTCCTTTCAATATGATAATAATAATAATAATAATAATAATAATAATAATAATAATAATAGTTTTGATCATTTTGATATAACAACAACAACAACAACAACAACAACAATAATAATAATAATAATAATAATAATAATAATAAAGGATCTGTTTTTATGTTTTTCTTGTTAATGGAGTTTTGTATTATTCACTTCTTACACAATTGCTCTAACAATTTTTAATGTTTTTTTTTTCAGCCTAAAGGTACCTCACTAGATATTCAGTAAATATATATATATATATATATATATATATATATATATATATATATATATATATATATATATATATATATATATATATATATTATAAATAATTATTTTTTACCAGGAATCCTGTAAAGAAATCAAGAATAATAAGATTGTTAATGAAGTCTGAATAGCTATAACTATAAAAATGTCTAATTTATTTTTTAATTGGTTCTCGGTTCTCTTTCCTAATAAGAGGTTTCCAAGAGGAATCCAGCTAGTGATGTAGATATAATAAATAACATATGCAGAGAGAGAGAGAGAGAGAGAGAGAGAGAGAGAGAGAGAGAGAGAGAGAGAGAGAGAGAGAGAGAGAGAGAGAGCTAGTTTAATTAAAAATTTATTGTGAAAACAATGATACTTTTTAATTAATTTTCACAAACAAAAATTACTATTAATTCAGGACATAGATTTTTGACTTAACCCGAAAAAATAGAATCAAGACAAATATTTCTTAATTTTTATTGATGAAATAATTCAGAATTAGGATCAGCAGGGATCTCGACTTTTTTTTTTCTATATCCTTCATTCATTCCCTTTCTCCCATCATTATCTATGGAGATGACAAACATCTATTTTTCAGCTTGTTTACCTCTTATATTTTCCCTTCAATTCATTCACATCTCCCCTTTTATTGGATAATAAGTTTCCGGGGGAAGAGTCTACAGATAGTTATAGATGTATCAAGTCTCCTTTTTCTCTGTCAAAGATTTCTTACAAAACCTTCTGGAAGAATTTTAGACCGATCTCGAAAGACAAAGTCCCCTTAGATTTTCTTGTTTTTTATCAGTGACCTTTCTCCCTTCCATACAGGTACTTTCCTTTTCTTTACCCACTCACACGGAAAATCATTTCTTATTAGGGGAAAATATATTATAGGAGAAAATAAGTTGTATATATTGTCCTTTCCTTTCGAAGTGTACAATAATATCTGAATATAATCTGCGGAAAAGAAAAATACTAATTAGAAGAAAGTAGAAATTATTAAGAAGGTTTTGAAAATTATTTGTATCTTCATTTGTGATAACATATTTCAAACTGACTTACTTTTCAATACTTAATTATGGATGATTATTACCAGATTTTCGAGAAAATTCTTACTAGCATATATATATATATATATATATATATATATATATATATATATATATATATATATATATATATATATATATATATATATATATATAGAGAGAGAGAGAGAGAGAGAGATTACTAACACACGTGATTTCAATCGATGTAAATATCACCCACGAATGGCATTTAATACCGAATTCTATCTTGTGAATATATATCCACTTGGAATTCATTTTATGGTAACAGCTTCTGGCCGGGTAGAGATTCGAACCCCAAAATTCAGAAGTCTGGCACCAGAATGATTGGTAGCCGCCAAACAGACGCTCACCAAAATGGAGGAAATGGGTCTTTGCCAAAAGGCCTCCAGCCCAGGGTCGTCACCCTTACACATCGTTCTGAAGAAAGTCGGCTCCCTCCGTCTGTGCTGGGATTACAGGCGCTTCAACATGCAAACAGAACCGAATCACTACCCCCTCCCAAACATCGCCGACGTGACCTCCTACCTGCACAAAGCGAAGGTTTCTCCACGCTCGACCTCCTGAAGGGGTATTATCAGGTGCCTAAGAACCCAGAAGACATCTCCAAGACCGCCATCACCACTCCGTTTGGTACATACACCTTCAATTACTCCTTTTTTGGCCTTCGTAATGCTGGAGCCATGTTCCAATGTCTCATGAATGGCATCTTAGGGGACCTCCCCTTCTGTGTATTTTATGTGTGGACAACATACTTATGTTCTCCTCCTCAAAAGAGTAACACCTCTGTCACCTGCGCATCGTGCTCGACCGCCTACAACAAAACGGCCTTGTAGTCCAAAACGATAAGTGTACCTTTGGCGCCAACGAAGTGTCGTTCTCAGGGCACCGCATCACTCCTGATGGAGTCCATCCCCTCCCTGAAAAGGGAGCAGCCATTCAGGACTTCCCCGTGCCATCGACCGTCAAAGCTCTGCAGGAATTCTTGGGCATGATCAACTATTATCACCGTTTTCTGCCAGACATTGCCGCCACTCTTGCTCCCCTCTACGCCTCCCCCAAGGGCAAGCCAAAGGACCTGAAGTGGGGTCCCCTTTAAGAAGCGGACTTCTGAAATGCAAAAAAATCCCTATCAACCTACCTGCACAAAGCGAAGGTTTCTCCACGCTCGACCTCCTGAAGGGGTATTATCAGGTGCCTAAGAACCCAGAAGACATCTCCAAGACCGCCATCACCACTCCGTTTGGTACATACACCTTCAATTACTCCTTTTTTGGCCTTCGTAATGCTGGGGCCATGTTCCAATGTCTCATGAATGGCATCTTAGGGGACCTCCCCTTCTGTGTATTTTATGTGTGGACAACATACTTATGTTCTCCTCCTCAAAAGAGTAACACCTCTGTCACCTGCGCATCGTGCTCGACCGCCTACAACAAAACGGCCTTGTAGTCCAAAACGACAAGTGTACCTTTGGCGCCAACGAAGTGTCGTTCTTAGGACACCGCATCACTCCTGATGGAGTCCATCCCCTCCCTGAAAAGGGAGCAGCCATTCAGGACTTCCCCGCGCCATCGACTGTCAAAGCTCTGCAGGAATTCTTGGGCATGATCAACTATTATCACCGTTTTCTGCCAGACATTGCCGCCACTCTTGCTCCCCTCTACGCCTCCCCCAAGGGCAAGCCAAAGGACCTGAAGTGGGGTCCCCTTTAAGAAGCGGCCTTCTGAAATGCAAAATAAACCCTATCAACCGCTGCAGCTCTAAATTTTCCTATCCCACTTGCCCTTCTCCTTCTCTCCACTGATGCCAGTGACATCGCTATTGATGCAGTACTCAAGCAGGTGGTCAACGTCTCGCACCGCCCATTGGCCTTCATCAGCAGAAAACTGTCCAAAGCAGAATCGAGTTATTCTATCTTCGATCGTGAATTGCTGCCGATGTACTTGGCTGTTCATCACTTTCGCCATTTCTTAAAAGGTACGCCTTCCGTCATTCACACAGACCACATGTCTCTGGTGCACGGCTTCACTCGACAGTCTGACGCCTGGTCCTCCTGTCAACGCCGACATCTCTCCGCCGTGACTGAATACAATTGCATCCTTCAATAGGTCCCTGGAAAAATGAATCTGGTTGCCGATGCCCTGTCAAGAAACACGTTGGCTGCCGTTCAACTGGGATTGGATTACAACGCCTTGGCTGAAGCCCAACGACATGATCCAGAGTATCAAGCATGTAGGACATCCTGCTCGTCCCTGCGTTGGGAAGACTTCCCCCTCAAAAACTCCAACACCACCCTCCTCTGTGACGTCATTACTGGTAGACCGCGACCTTGGATTCCTACTCCCATGGGACGGCAGTTGTTAGATTTCATTCACGGCCTTTTACATCCCTCGTGCCGTTCTACTGCACAGCTGCTGAAAACAAAGGTCATTTGACACGGCATTTCTAAAGATGCTAAGGATTGGGTCCGAGCCTGTACTTCTTGCCAAATTTACAAAGTACATTGACACACGGATTCAGGAGTGGGCACCTTTCCTCAACCTCAGCATCGTTTCGCACACATTCATGTCAAAGTTGTCGGACCCCTACCCACATCACAAGGTCATCGTTATCTGTTTACCATTATCGACTGCTCCACTCGTTGGCCTGAAGCCATACCCATGGAAACTGCAACGTCCATCTCAAGTACATCTGCCTTACTCTCAGGATGGATTGCAAGACTTGGTATCCCTGAGCATATTACTTCTGACAAGGGTACCACTTTCACCTCTCAATTGTGGACATCATTAGCGATCTCCTGGGCATCACCCGGCATCAGACAACGGCCTACAACCCCGCTGCCAATGGAATGGTTGAACGTTTTCAACGCACCCTCAAAGCATCTTTGATGTTCCGGTGCAAGGATTCCAACTGATTTACTCAGCTTCCCTGGGTCCTCGTGGGACTAAGGACCACTCCTAAAGACGCCCTCGATGTCTTGGCCGCTGAACTGGTGTATGGCGACGCGTTGACCGTCTCTGCCGAATTTTTTCCTTCTGCAACCTCCTCCGACGAACTCCAGCGCACACGTCACGTTGTGGGAAAATTTACCCCATGCCGCCAGACTTACAAGCCCCCAGCGAAGCATCACATACCGACAGACTTGCACTCTGCAACGCACATTTTCCTACGCAATAACAATAGCAAGCCACCGCTAACACCCCCTTAAACGGGCCCTTCCCTTGTGATCCAACGAAGTCTGAAAGCATTCATACTAAACTTTCGTGGCAAAGAAGACTGGGTCTTCATTGATCGTCTAAAACCTGCTTATCTCCTGCCAGATGACATGCCTACAGTTCGCCTCTCTAGATCAGGGCGCCCTATTTAACATGTACAGTATGTCATTTTTCGTGGGGGGAGTCATATGCCAATCATGTGTCACACGATCGTACATATTAACGACATTTCATTTTGTGTATATATTATGCTTGTATCTTCGCTCTCCCCTCGCACTAGCATTGAACCAGAAATAACGTGTCTGTTTTTCTCACTGTTAACTGTTAACCGGTGGGGTGTCAGTTGAACAGGATATTTCCTGTTGCATTGAGTTCTTGTATATAAAGGCGAGTGTTCTGTAATAAAGTTACGCAGTTGCTTTCGTACTGCCTTTGAATAACAACCTTCTCTCGGCTCGTTACAACATAAAGATCTTAGGTCATGGATGAACCCATTAAGTTCTGGATATGATCCAGATCCGGATTCAAGATCTGGATTTCCCTTCTTCACCATTTTGAATATAACATCAAAACAAATTGGCGTATTTTGTCGAAAATTCCACCGCATATAGATTAGAAATATTTGATAGTTCATGCTAACGTATATTTTTTTTTATCAAACACGACGAACATTGATTATAGATAACTCAAAAAAGAAAAACTTTGCACTAAGGTAATTCGTACTTTAAAAGTTATCTTTTACCGTTTATATTATTCTTAATCATGTAAAATTTGTATTGATTATGAGGATATAAAAGCCAAAAAAGTTACTCTAATTAGAAAACTCGATTCATTTAACTAGGAGTATTAAATTCTTCACCTTATCAAAAATATAAAATTCTAGGAATTACTGTCATTAAAGAGTTTTCAAAAAATCCAAACTAACACCTTGGCGTTTTTTTTTTTTTTTTTTTTTTATGTTTTTGGTTCTTTTATCGAATGTAAAATTCATAAATTTCGAGGCTTGAATTCATGAGCTGATCAACCACATAAAACTTAAAAAACAAGTTTGATAAATAAATCCCTGGAAACAAATAAATGTTTGAATGTGAAACAAATATTTGTATTTAGATGACCCAAAAATATTGATATGAAAACCACCTGTAAATACATAAGAAAAATATATTCCAAGAAAGAATTCCTTATCATAAATATATATACAATGAATTATTTTGAAAGGATGGCGGTAATAACGACATGTGTAGAGAGGGAACCAGAATGAAAATGAGGATGGAGAAAGGAAACAAAGAGAAGAGTGGAAGCGCTCGTGTCTCCCTTCATTGACCATTTGCCGTTCTATTCTCTCTCTCTCTCTCTCTCTCTCTCTCTCTCTCTCTCTCTCTCTCTCTCTCTCTCTCTCTCTCTCTCTCTCGAAGCTCAGGCTTATAACTTTGCCGGGATTTAAAAGATTTTCAATCACATTCTTCAAAAAATACAGTCTTATTTGGAATACGTTAGAGGTATTTGAATTGATCACAAGGATAAGCATGAAATTAATAAATCATTCTGGGGTTACATCTAAAACAAATCCTAATAACGTTAAACATTTCGAGGACTTTTTGATATCTACATGAAAAATAAAATTCAAAGTATAAATGCAAACTGAAGATGGTAATTATTATCATTATTATTATTTTTATTATTATTATTATTATTATTATTGTTATTATTATTATTATTATTATTATTATTATTATTATTATTATTATTACTAATATAAGCTAGTTGGAAAAGCAAGATGCTATAATTAGCCAGGTGAGGGAAGGAAAGAAGGGTATAAATAAACTACAAGAGAAGAATAAACTATCATAGTCAAATATTCCAAAAAGAGTAAGAACATTAAAGTAGATTATTTAAATATAAACTATAAAAAATTCAAGAAAAGGAAGGAAAAATAAGATGTAACAGCATTCCCTAGTGTACCCCAATGCAATAGAACTCTAATCCAAGACAGTGGAAGGCCATGGTACAGAGGGTCTGGCACTTCCTAAGAACAGTGAGCAATGGTTAGATTCTGGAGTGTCCTTCTCCTAGAAGAGCTGATTACCATAGCTGAAGAGTCTCGTAATCAGAGAGAGGCACCCAATGTATTACTGTCTGGCCAGTCAAAGGACCCAATAAATCTCGTGGTAACATCTTAAAGGGTGGCTGGTACCCGGAGGTACACATTTCTTGTAAATCATTCTTATGGTATCATCTTCCACTCAAATGGGTAACTTTCTTTCTGTATAATTATCTATAGAAATTGCCTTTGAATCTGTCCCGGAGACGGTCATACGCGAAGCTGCTCACAAATCCGTAACTTCTTGGACTTTGTATAAACTGACTCCCTTGACGTTATAACAAGTAAGGTTAGTTTTGCATTTGGGACATTTCATCATGCGTTGATTTCATTAGTATTTAAGACTGAGAAGCCTGTCCCTGATGTGTCATACTCATGTAAGATATATGTAAATTCTGAATCAGACTGTAACATCATGCACTAGGTATGCAGTCATGCTACACAATATCTTAGAAGTTTTACTCCGGCTGTGACCAGATTGTGGGATGATTTTCCTAACATAGCAGTTCAAATGTAAACTTGCAGAAAAAGTTTTATATTGAATATAATGACAAAACTCTCTTTTCATAGTTTATAAATGAGATATCTATTTTAACTATGTTACTGGTCTTAAAATGTTTTAGTTATTAATTTCTTATCATGTAGTTTGCTCATTTTCTTATTTCTTTCTTCGCACAGGGCTATTTTTCCCGCAGGAGCTCTTGGGTTAATAGCATCCGCAACCTGTAGCTTAGATAATAATAATGATAATAATAATAATAATGATAATAATAATAATAATAATAATAATAATGATAATAATAATAATAATAATAGTAAAACAACAACAACAATAATAATAATAATAATAATAATAATAATAATAATAATGATAATAATAATAATAATAATAATAATGATTAGATAAGGGCATCGTTACTCACTGAAAGTGTGAATTACCGTTTAAATATCCGACGGTCAAATACTTTGCAAATTCCTTCCCTCTGAACGATTTGAATTTACAAACTAAGCTACTCTATTCCCAGCATTATTTATGAAAGTGTGAGTGTAAAAAATCAATGTAATATTTTCATCCCAAAAAGATAGGTGATATTGAAATATTTTGATATATTCTTCAGGTTTTTAAAAAGAAATTTAGTATAATAAAGTATATAAACATATTTGTTTTGCAGTAGGTAGCAGCAAGAGTTCTGTTAATATAGGGTCAGGCAAAATGATCTGACACATTTGTAGGTTTAATAAAAGGAAAATAAAGTAAAGAAACAAAAAAGGTGTTTTTATTTTTTAAAAGTACATATAATGCCATTCTGTTTCGTTATGTTTTAAAAATTAAATCAGTCAAATGGGATCCATTAGTGTCCAAACACTGTCGAAGGCGTTCACAAATGTCAGATCATTTTGCCTGACCCTGTATATTTTCAAGAAAATGCAATTATGCAAATTTAAAGTAACTTCCTTCAGATTCGGGAGAATAAACTCGCTCATGCAACATTTTTCCCATTGCAAGATATCGATCGTAATTTGTTTCTACTTACAGTTCATTAAAGAAGTTCCAAACCCTATTGCTGATCTCTCTCTCTCTCTCTCTCTCTCTCCTCTCTCCTCTCTCTCTCCCTCTCTCTCTCTCTCTCTCTCTTTCTGTGCACAACTCATGGGCCGTGTTCATCTGCATTGAAAGGCTTCTCTCACACATGCAAATTGGCCGAAGTTAGTCCGCTTTCGGTTTGTAGGTCAATGAACTTTGATCCAAGAATCCTCGTCAAGAGGCCGAGAAGTTTGAAGTTTCTCTTCTCGTGCATGGCTATTTATGTTGTTGCTGGAGAGAGAATAAGTGATTCATTTAGTGCGCCGAAGAGAGAGAGAGAGAGAGAGAGAGAGAGAGAGAGAGAGAGAGAGGAGAGAGAGAGAGAGAGAGAGAGTATTGTATGCAAAAGAGGCACAATTATCATTATAATTTTGAAGTTAGACGTTAGAAAATTAGGGAAGACCTTCACACGCTTTGGGACGCGTTCATATAAACCAAGCACACTTTATGCGTGTATGGGTATATGTATATGCATATATATATATATATATATATATATATATATATATATATATATATATATATATATATATATATATATATTCACCTAGATAATATAAGTATATATGTAAAGATTTGGTTTTAGAATAGGTAGGGGATCTATGAATCAGATTTTTACAGTTAGGCAGATATGCGAGAAATATTCAGCAAAAGACAAGGAGGTGTATGTTGCCTTACGGATCTGGCGAAAGCGTATGATAGAGTTGATAGGGAAGCGATGTAGAATATGATGAGGTTATATGGAATTAGTGGACGGTTGTTGCAACAAGTAACAAGTTTCTACAAAGGTAGTAAAGCGTGTGTTAGGGTAGGAAATTTAGTGAGTGATTGGCTTCCGGTGAGAGTGGGGCTGAGAAAGGGATGTGTGATGTCGCCATGGTTGTTTTAACTTGTATGTAGATGGAGTGGTGAGAGAGGTGAATGCTCGAGTGCATGGACGACGATTGAAACTGGTGGACGAGAATGATCATGAATGGGATGTAAATCACTTGTTGTTTGTGGATGACACTATACTGGTAGCAGACTAGGAGGAGAAGCTTGGCCGATTAGTGACATAATTTGGAAGGGTATGTGAGAGAAGGAAGTTGGGAGTTAATGTGGGTAAGAGTGAGGTTATGAGATGTACAAAAAAGGGAAGTTGGTGCGAGGTTGAATGTCAAGTTGAATGGAGAGTTACTTGAGGAGGTGGATCAGTTTAAGTACTTGGTGGAGTGGAAGCAGATATACGTCAAAGAGTGAGTGAAGGATGCAAAGTGTTGGGGGCAGTGAAGAGGGTGGTAAAGAATACAGTGATTGTACCAACTGTGATGTAAGGATCGGAGTTGTGATGAATGAAACTGACGGAGAGACAGAAATTTAATGTGTTTGAGATGAAGTTTCTAAGGACTATGGCTGGTATATCTCGAGTAGATAGGGTTAGGAACGAAGTAGTGAGGGTGAGAACAGGTGTAAGAAATGAGTTAACAGCTAGAGTGGATATGAATGTGTTGAGGTGATTTGGCCATGAATGGAAAAATGGCTGTCTGCTAAAGGTGATGAATGCAAGAGTTGATGGGAGAAGTACAAGATGAAGGCCAAGGTTTGGGTGGATGGATGGAGTGGGCAAAAAGATCTGGGTAATAGGAGAATTTATGTGAGAGAGACAAGAGAGCGTTCTAGAGATATGAATGAATTGCAAACGATTGTGACGCAGTTCCGGTAGGCACTGCTGCTTCCTCCGGTCGCCTTGGATGACCGCAGAGGTAGCAGCAGTAGGGGAAACAGCGTTATATAGCTTCATCTGTGGTGGATAACGGGGGAGGTTGGCCTGTGGCACCGTAGCAGTACCAGCCGAACTCGGTTGAGTCCCTCGTCAGACTGATAATAATAATAATAATAATAATAATAATAATAATAATAATAATAGAAGTTAGTGTTTATCATCATCAATTGTTATTATTATTATTATTATTATTATTATTATTATTATTATTATTATTATTATTGGTGTTGTTGTTGTTGTTGTTGTTGTTGGTGGTGGTGGTGGTGTTGTTGCGGTTTTCTATGAAAGAAGTATTTTTCTGACATCCTCATTATCCTATATGAGTGAAAGAGCTTTTAAAATCTCAATATACTATGGTAATTATAATTACGGAGAGAGAGAGAGAGAGAGAGAGAGAGAGAGGAGAGAGAGAGAGAGGAGGAGAGAGAGAGAGAGAGAGAGAGAGAGATAATTTTTGGCTAATAATGCTAATATTTTTATGTTAGAAAGCTTATACTATGTAAGTGAGCACTCATTCTTTAATCACTTTACATACTATTAGAAGCTTTTATTGAATAAACTTGATTGTCCTTATTCATTCTGAAAATAATTGATATGATATTGACTAATTTATCTTAAAATAGTCTTCAGTCTTAATGGAAGTCCCCTGTTTACCACTTTTTTTATCATAATAAGGACCTGTAAATAATATACTCTTATTAAAAAAAAATATTTAACAATCGCACACGTGAAAAGTTATAGAAAGCTATACTGAGGAATGATTTCCTTCATTCCTTAATTTCATGTTTTACTATTAGTTAAGTTCACCGATGTAAAGGACAATAATCTATGTTATTATCATACAAAGCATGGTGAGGTCCTTGGCAGTTGGGACA
>NC_090734.1:100397657-100399158 GCF_036898095.1 Palaemon carinicauda
ACATTTCGGCAATAGCTAATATGACACACCGATGATTAAATTTGACGAAGCCATTGTGACAAAGGTCGCATTTATTAAATTTGTTTGTCTCCAAGTCTATTTCCCATCTACAAAAGATACAATTATCAATATTACATAGAGAATTTGGCAACGCAATATCAGTGTAAGTTGGCGTTCCAATTTCACAATAGTCCCCGGAAAATCCTTCTTGACAATTACACTTTTAATTAGCACAAAAACCGTTGAAGTTACAGTGATCTGGACAAGAAAGTCCACTAGTTATTATTTGTACATTTTCCGGACAAATAAGATGTTTTCCTGTAGAGCCAATTTCTTAAATTTCTCCTTGATTATTTTCATTGCAAAAAACACTGTATTAATCAACTGTGATTATAATTTCTTTTTCATTTTGGCCTTAAGCAGTTAAGAAACAACGGTGAGTGTCTTTTGAAATTGATTAAGATTCGCCAGTGTTGGAGTAATAAACTCTACTGTTGATTCCGCAATATTAATGTTGTTCATCTTTCTTTTAATCAGTCATCCATTTACAGTCTTCACAAGGATCATCATTTATATTTTTCAAGCAGTACCTTTCATCACTATGATGGCTATATTTGCCAGAAAAGCGGTGGTTAAAAGAGACGCCTATATCGAGGTGGAATTCTCTAAATTTATTTTTAAGAGATTCGCAATCATCATTGAGAAAATCGCAGCCTCTATCTTTACCCCAAAAATTTTCCTAAGCGAAACTAAGATTGACTTCTTCATACCAATTAGAATCAGTCATCCAAAGTAGAGTCCATTTGTCAATTAAGAAATGATGTGCTGATCGAGTCATAATAGATTCGTCAACAAGATTATGCAATAAGTGATAGTTGACTTAGTTCAAAAAAGGGAAATCAGGAATAGGCTCATGTTTAGTGTTTATAGGAAAGCAATCATATTCTTAGCAAGAAAAATGATGTTATAATTCTTAAATAATCAATTGCATATTAGTAAAACAAAAAGCTTAATGGCCTTAAAAGTTAGTTATTTTAGCTTAGACTGGATTAAGACTTTATCGATCAGGAGTTAAGAATTAATTAATTCTACGACCAACTGCTAATATATGACCCAGTTCATGTGTCACCGATATAAACAAGTTGTTGAATCTGTATTAAGCACTAGAGTAACTCCAGTTTTAGTAATAGAATTCATCGGATAGATGTATTAACATATACCAAGGCCCAAAGTAGTTCAATTCATCACAAGTTGGACTACTCACTCTTTATCCTTTTTAGAAACAGTGATCATTTGGATTATAACACTCCCTTACACCCATTAGTTATTTTTTATTTTCATTTCCAAATACAAACGCGTTTATGTCTCTATCATCATAATCGAACCTTGAGTATATTGGTAGTCCTCCACAATAATTTTCGCCATTCCATAACCTATAAACCCCTTTAGGGTTACGTTTTATCTTTATTATTTTAGAGTAAACGAAGGCTGCTAATTAAGT
>NC_090734.1:100404658-100407158 GCF_036898095.1 Palaemon carinicauda
TAGAAATGCCTTGCCAAATGAACTTTGCCTTCAGCAGCTGTGCAGTAGAATGGCATGAGGGATGTGAAAGGCCGTGGATGAGATCAAACACCTGTCGGCGCATGGGAGCAGGAATCCAAGGTCGCGGTCTACCAGTACTGACGTCACAGAGGAGGGTGGTGTTGGAGTCTTCGAGGGGAAAATCCTCCCAACGGAGGGACGTGCAGGATGTCCTACAAGCTTGATACTCTGGATCCTGTCGTTGGGCTTCAGCCAGGGCGTTGTAATCCAATCCCAGTTGAACGGCAGCCAACGTGTTTCTTGACAGGGCATCGGCAACTTGATTCATTTTCCCAGGGACGTATTGGAGGGTGCAATTATATTCAGCCACGGCGGAGAGATGTCGGCGTTGACGGGCGGACCAGGCGTCAGACTGTCGAGTGAAGGCATGCACCAGAGGCATGTGGTCTGTGCGAATGACTATGAGCGTACCTTCTAAGAAATGGCGAAAGTGACGGACAGCCAAGTGCACCGCCAGCAATTCTCGATCGAAGGTAGAATAACCCGATTCTGCCTTGGACAGTTTTCTGCTGAAGAAGGCCAATGGGCGGGGCGAGCCTTTGACCACCTGCTCGAGTACTGCACCAATAGCGACGTCGCTGGCATCGGTGGAGAGAAGGAGGGGGGCGTGTGGGATAGGAAAAGTGAGAGCCGCAGCAGTTGATAGGGCCTTCTTTGCATTGCAGAAGGCTGCTTCTTGAAGGGGACACCACTTCAGGTCCTTTGGCTTGCCCTTGAGGGAGGCGTAGATGGGAGCAAGAGTGGCGGCAATGGCTGGCAGAAAACGGTGATAATAGTTGATCATGCCCAAGAATTCCTGCAGAGCTTTGACTGTCGAGGGCGCGGGGAAATTCTGAACGGCTGCTACCTTCTCAGGGAGGGGATGGACTCCTTCAGGAGTGATACGGTGCCCTAAGAACGACACTTCGTTGGCGCCAAAGGTACACTTGTCGTACCGGACTACAAGGCCGTTTTCTTGCAGGCGGTCGAGCACGATGCGCAGGTGACGGAGGTGTTCCTCTTTTGAGGAGGAGAACACAGTATGTCGTCCACATAACATACACAGAAAGGGAGGTCCCCTAAGATGCCATCCATGAGACGTTGAAACGTTGCCCCAGCATTACGAAGGCCAAAACAGGAGTAATTGAAGTTGTATGTACCAAACAGAGTGGTGATGGCGGTCTTGGAGATGTCTTCTGGGTTCATAGGCACCTGATAATACCCCTTCAAGAGGTCGAGCTTAGAGAAAACCTTCGCTTTGTGCAGGTAGGAGGTTACATCGGCAATGTTTGGGAGGGGGTAGTGATCCGGTTCTGTTTGCATGTTCAGGCGCCTGTAATCCCCGCACGGACGGAGGGAGCCGTCTTTCTTCAGAACGATGTGTAAGGGTGACGACCATGGGCTGGAGGCCTTTTGGCAAAGGCCCATTTTCTCCATTTCGGCGAACGTCTGTTTGGCGGCTGCCAATCGTTCCGGTGCCAGACGTCTGAATTTTGCGAAGACTGGGGGTCCCGTCGTCGTGATATGGTGATAGATACCGTGCTTGGCAGGAACCGTGAGCGTTTGGCGAAGTTCTGGACGGAAAACTTCCGGGTACGACGTGAGGAGGTGGGCGTAGGCATCCGTGGGTGCACTGATGTGGAGAGCGAGGTTAGAGGGGGCGGGTTAAAGAGGTGTCGACAAGTACGAGTCTGCGTTGACCAATCGTCGGTGGGCGACATCGACTAGAAGGTGGAAATGAGAGAGGAAATCCGCACCGAGGATTGGCATTGTGACGTCAGCAACGTGAAACTTCCAATTGAATTTACCGTTTCCGAACGATAATGTGAGGTTCTCGTAACCGTAGGTGGGTATCGCAGATCCGTTGGCAGCTACCAAGCGGACATCGGCAGATGTAGACAGACCACGTTGTGCCTTGAAGAGTTTCCTTGGCAAAAGAGAACGACAAGCACCCGTGTCTACCAAAAATTGCACGCCCGTTCCTGCATCCTGTAAAAAGAACAGATTAGAAACACGGGAGGCCACCGCCACAAGCGATGGCCTGCTTACAAGTTTTTTAGCCACTGACAGTCTTTGGCACATTTTTTCGCGGTTGCCCCGAATCTGAAGTGGTAGTAGCAAAACTGCGGCGGATGGGAGGTAGTAAGTGGCTGTAGAAGTCGTTCGTTGGGGCGCGAGCAATTGGTGGGTGGTGGGCAGCTGTGTCGCCGCTTCGGCACGTCACGGGGTAGGCGTGTATGTCCTACGTCATTTATGTCAGCTTCGATTGACGTTGAATAGGCATCCTCGTCGTCAGGGGTGGAGGCGTTGATGGAGGTCTTGAAGTGGCT
The DNA here is from genome assembly GCF_036898095.1 of Palaemon carinicauda. Taxonomy (NCBI): domain Eukaryota; kingdom Metazoa; phylum Arthropoda; class Malacostraca; order Decapoda; family Palaemonidae; genus Palaemon; species Palaemon carinicauda. The sequence continues at coordinate 100,407,028 of NC_090734.1, forward strand.
GTCCATAAGGGCGTCGGCTTTGGTCATCAAGTCCTTTATGGGTAAACTATCGACATCGGGTATGGCAGCGCGTACAGGTTCAGGTAAACGGCGTATCCAAAGGGCACGGAGTAGGTTCACCTCACGAGGAG
>NC_090734.1:100417158-100419658 GCF_036898095.1 Palaemon carinicauda
AGTCCTTAGAATCTTCATCTCAAACACATTCAATTTCTGTCTCTCCGTTAGTTTCATTCATCACAACCCCGATCCTTACATCACAGTTGGTACAATCACTGTATTCTTTACCACCCTCTTCACTGCCCCCAACACTTTGCATCCTTCACTCACTCTTTGACGTATATCTACTTCCACTCCACCAAGTACTTAAACTGATCCACCTCCTCAAGTATCTCTCCATTCAACTTGACATTCAACCTCGCACCAACTTCCCTTTTTGTACATCTCATAACCTCACTCTTACCCACATTAACTCCCAACTTCCTTCTCTCACAAACCCTTCCAAATTATGTCACTAATCGGCCAAGCTTCTCCTCCTAGTCTGCTACCAGTATAGTGTCATCCACAAACAACAAGTGATTTACATCCCATTCATGATCATTCTCGTCCACCAGTTTCAATCGTCGTCCATGCACTCGAGCATTCACCTCTCTCACCACTCCGTCTACATACAAGTTAAACAACCATGGCGACATCACACATCCCTTTCTCAGCCCCACTCTCATCGGAAGCCAATCACTCAATAAATTTCCTACCCTAACACACGCTTTATTACCTTTGTAGAAACTTGTTACTTGTTGCAACAACCGTCCACTAATTCCATATAACCTCATCATATTCTACATCGCTTCCCTATCAACTCTATCATACGCTTTCACCAAATCCGTAACGCAACATACACCTCCTTGTCTTTTGCTGAATATTTCTCGCATATCTGCCTAACTGTAAAAATCTGATTCATAGATCCCCTACCTATTCTAAAACCACATGTTTACATATATACTTATATTATCTAGGTGAACACACACACACACACACACACACACACACACACACACACACACATATATATATATATATATATATATATATATATATATATATATATATATATATATATATATATATATATATATATATATATATATATATATATATATATACATACATATGGATATACATATACCCATACACGCATAAAGTGTGCTTGGTTTATATGAACGCGTCCCAAAACGTGTGAAGGTCTTCCGTAATTTTCTAACGTTTAACTTCAAAATTATAATGATAGTTGTGCCTCTTTTACATAAAATACTAAAATGACTACGCCAGTAACCACTCTCTCTCTCTCTCTCTCTCTCTCTCTCCTCTCTCTCTCTCTCTCTCCTCTCTCTCTCTCTCTCTCTCTTCGGCGCACTAAATCAATCACTTATTCTCTCTCCAGCAACAACACAAATAGCCATGCACGAGAAGAGGAACTTCAAACTTATCGGCCTCTTGACGAGGATTCTTGGATCAAAGTTCATTGACCTACAAACCGAAAGCGGACCAACTTCGGCCAATTTGCATGTGTGAGAGAAGCCTTTGAATGCAGATGAACACGGCACATGAGTTGTGCACAGAAAGAGAGAGAGAGAGAGAGAGAGAGAGAGAGAGAGAGAGAGAGAGAGAGAGAGAGAGAGAGAGAGAGAGAGAGAGAGGTGTAATACGTTTTTCACTTCATCCAATCACCAATAGAGTTTGGAACTTCTTTAATGAACTGTAAGTAGAAACAAATTACGATCGATATCTTGCAATGGAAAAATGTTGCATGAGCGAGTTTATTCTCCCGAATCTGAAGGAAATCACTTTAAATTTGCATAATTCTATTTTCTTGAAAATATACAGGGTCAGGCAAAATGATCTGACATTTGTGAACGCCTTCGACAGTGTTTGGACAATAATGGATCCCATTTGACTGATTTAATTTTTCAAAACATGACGGAACAGAATGGCATTATATGTACTTTTAAAAAATAAAAACACCTTTTTTGTTTCTTTACTTTATTTTCCTTTTATTAAACCTACAAATGTGTCAGATAATTTTGCCTGACCCTATAATAACGGAACGCTTGCTCCTACCTACTGCAAAACAAATATGTTTATATACTTTATTATACTAAATTTCTTTTTAAAAACCTGAAGAATATATCAAAATATTTTAATATCATCTATCTTTTTGGGATGAAAATATTACATGGATTTTTTACACTCACACTTTCATAAATAATGCGGGAAATAGAGTAGCTTAGTTTGTAAATTCGAATCGTTGAGAGGGAAGGAATTTGCAAAGTATTTGACTGTCGGATATTTAAACGCTAATCCATACTTTCAGTGAGTAACAATGCCCTTCTCTAATTATTACTATTATTATTTCATTATTATTATTATTATTATTATTATTATTATTATTATTATTATTATTTAAGGAAATGAGCAAACTGCATGATTAGAAATTAATAAATAAGAACTTTTAAGACCAGTAACAAAGTTGTAATAGATATCTCATATATAAACTATGAAAAGAGAGTTTTGTCATCATATTCAACATGAACCTTTTTCTGCAAATTTGCATTTTAACTGCTAGGTTAGGAAGATCATTCCACAATCTGGTCACAGCCGGAGTAAAACTTCTAAGATA
>NC_090734.1:100429658-100447158 GCF_036898095.1 Palaemon carinicauda
TCAAAGGCAATTATAGTTAATTATACAGAAAGAAAGTTACCCATTTGAGTGAAAGATGATACCATAAGAATGATATGCATGAAATGTGTACCTCCGGGTACCAGCCACCCATTAAGATGTTACCACGAGATTTATTGGGTTCTTTGACTGGCCAGACAGTAATATATTGGGTGTCTTTCTCTGATTACAAGACTCTTTAGCTTTGGTAATCAGCTCTTCTAGGAGAAGGACACTCCAAAATCTACCCATTGCTCACTGGTCTTAGGAAGTGCCAGAGCCTCTGTACCATGGCCTTCCACTCTCTTGGATTAGAGTTCTCGTGCAATGCGGTACACTTGGGCATGCTGTTATGTCTTATTTTTCCTTCCTTTTCTTGAAATTTTTATATTTTATATTTAAATAATCTAGTTTAATGTTCTTACTCTTCTTGGAATATTTGATTATGATAGTTTATCCTTCTCTTGTAGTTTATTTATACCTTTCTTTCCTTCCCTCACCTGGTTAATTATAGCATCTTGCTTTTCCAACTAGCTTATATTAGTAATAATAATAATAATAATAATAATAATAATAATAATAATAATAATAATAATAATAATAATAATAATAATAATAATAATGAACGCAAAAAATTACCCATTTTCAGTTTGCATTTATACTTTGAATTTTATTTTTCATGTAGATATCAAAAAGACCTCGAAAGGTTTAACGTTATTAGGATTTGTTTTAGATGTAAACCCAGAATGATTTATTAATTTCATGCTTATCCTTGTGATCAATTCAAATACCTCTAACGTATTCCAAATAAGACTGTATTTATTGAAGAAAGTGATTAAAAATCTTTTAAATCCCTACAGAGTTATAAGCCTGAGCTGAGAGAGAGAGAGAGAGAGAGAGAGAGAGAGAGAGAGAGAGAGAGAGAGAGAGAGAGAGAGAGAGAGAGAGAAGAATAGAACGGCAAATGGTCAATAAAAGGAGATAACACGGGCGTTTCCACTCTTCTCTTTGTTTCCTTTCTCCCTCCTCATTTTCATTCTTGTTCCCTCTCTACACCTGTCGTTATTACCGCCATCCTTTCAAGATAATTCATTGTATATATATTCATGATAAGGAATTCTTTCTTGGAATATATATTCCTTATGTATTTACAGGTGGTTTTCATATCAATATTTTTGGGTCATCTAAATACAAATATTTGTTTCACATTCAAACATTTATTTGTTTCCAGGGATTAATTTATCAAACTTGTTTTTTTAAGTTTTAAGTGGTTGATCGGCTCATGAATTCGAGCCTCGAAATTTATGAATCTTACATTTGATAAATGAACCAAAAACATAAAAAAAAAACGGCAAGGTGTTAGTTTGGATTTTTTGAAAAGTCTTTAATGACAGTAATTCTTAGAATTTTATATTTTTGATAGGGTGAAGAATTTAATCCTCCTAGTTAAATGAATCCGTGTTTTCTAATTAGATCAACTTTTTTGGCTTTTATATCCTTATAATCAATACAGATTTTACATGATTAAGAATAATATAAACGGTAAAAGATAACTTTTAAAGGACGAAGACATTAATGTAAAGTTTTTCTTTTTAGAGTTATCTATAATCAATGTTCGTCGGGTCTGATAAAAAAAATATACGTTAGCATGAACTATCAAAGATTTCTAATCTATATGCGGTGGAATTTTCAACAAAATATGCCAATTTGTTTTGATGTTATATTTGAAATGGTGAAGAAGGCAAATCCAGATCTTGAATCCGGATCTGGATCATCTCCAGAACTTAATGGGTTCATCCAAGACTTAAGATCTTTATGTTGTAACGAGCCGAGAGAGGGTTGTTACTCAAAGGCAGGATGAAAGCAACTGAGTAACTTTATTACAGAACACTCACCTTTATATACAAGTACTCAATGCAACAGGAAATTTCCTGTTCAACCGACACCGCACCGGTTAACAGTTAACAGTGAGAAAAACAGACACATTATTTCCAGTTCAATGTTAGTCTCGTTACTATGTACGATCGTGTAACATACGGTTGGCACATGACTCCCCCCACGAAAAATGACATACTGTACATGTTAAATAGGGCGCCCTGATCTAGAGAGGCGAACTGTAGGCATGTCATCTGGCAGGAGATAAGCAGGTTTTAGATGATCAATGGACACTCAGTCTTCTTTGCCACGAAAGTTTAGTATGATTGCTTTCAGACTTCGTCGGATCACAAGGAAAGGGCCCGTGTAAGGGGGTGTTAGCGGTGGCTTGCTATTGTTGTTGCGTAGGAAGATGTGCATTGCAGAGTGCAAGTCTGTCGGTATGTGATGCTTCGCTGGGGGCTTGTAAATCTGGCGGCATGGGGTAAATTTTCCTATGACGTGACGTGTGCGCTGGAGTTCGTCGGAGGAGGTTGCAGAAGGAAAAAATTCGGCAGAGACGGCCATACACCAGTTCAGCTGCCGAGACGTCGAGGGCGTCTTTAGGAGTGGTCCTTAGTCCCAGTAGGACCCAGGGAAGCTGAGTAAACCAGTTGGAATGCTTGCAGCGGGACATCAAAGATGCTTTGATTGTGCGATGAAAACGTTCAACCATTCCATTGGCAGCGGGGTTGTAGGCAGTTGTCTGATGCCGGGTGATGCCCAGGAGATTCGCTAATGATGTCCACAATTGAGAGGTGAAAGTGGTACCCCTGTCAGAAGTAAAATGCTCAGGGATACAAAGTCTTGCAATCCATCTTCAGAGTAAGGCAGATGTACTTGAGACGGACGTTGCAGTTTCCATGGGAATGGCTTCCGGCCAACGAGTGGAGCAGTCGATAATGGTAAACAGGTAACGATGTCCTTGTGATGTGGGTAGGGGTCCTACAACTTTGACGTGAATGTGTGCAAAACGACGCTGAGGTTGATGAAAGGTTCCCACTCCTGAATCCGTGTGTCGATGTACTTTGGAAGTTTGGCAAGAAGTACAGGCGCGGCCTTTGCCAAATAAACTTAGTTTTCAGATGCTGTGCAGTAGAACGGCACAAGGGATGTGAAAGGCCGTGAATGAAATCAAACACCTGCCGTCCCATGAGAGCAGGAATCCAAGGTCGCGGTCTACCAGTAATGACGTCACAGATGAGAGTGGTGTTGGAGTCTTCGTGGGGGAAGTTTCCCAATGCAGGGACGTGCAGGATGTCCTACATGCTTGATACTCTGGATCCTGTCGTTGGGCTTCAGCCAAGGCTTTGTAATCCAATCCCAGTTGAACGGCAGCCAACGTGTTTCTTGACAGGGCATCGGCAACTGGATTAATTTTTCCAGGGACGTATTAAAGGATGCAATTGTATTCAGTCATTGCGGAGAGATGTCGGCGTTGACGGGTGGACCAGGCGTCAGACTGTCGAGTGAAGGAGTGCACCAGAGGCATGTGGTCTGTGTGAATGACGGAGGGCGTACCTTCTAAGAAATGGCGAAAGTGACGGACAGCCAAGTACATCGCCAGCAATTCGCGATCGAAGGTATAATAACTCAATTCTGCCTTGTACAGTTTTCTGCTGAAGAAGGCCAATGGACGGGGCAAGACGTTGACCACCTGCTTGAGTACTACACCAATAGCAATGTCGTTGGCATCGATGGAGAGAAGGAGAAGGGCAAGTGGATAGGAAAATTGAGAGCTGCAGCGGTTGATAGGGATTTTTTTGCATTTCAGAAGGCCGCTTCTTGAAGGGGACCCCACTTCAGGTCCTTTGGCTTACCCTTGAGGGAGGCGTAGATGGGAGCAAAAGTGGCGGCAATGGCTGGCAGAAAACGGTGATAATAGTTGATCATGCCCAAGAATTCCTGCAGACCTTTGATGGTCGAGGACGCGGAGAAGTCCTGAATGGCTGCTACCTTTTCAGGGAGGGGATGGACTCCTTCAGGAGTGATACGGTGCCCTAAGAACGACACTTCGTTGGCGCCAAAGGTACACTTGTCGTATTGGACTACAAGGCCGTTTTGTTGTAGGCGGTCGAGCACGATGCACAGGTGACAGAGGTGTTCCTCTTTTTAGGAGGAGAACACAAGTATGTCGTCCACATAACATACACAGAAGGGGAGGTCCCTTACGATGCCATTCATGAGACATTGGAACGTGGCCCCAGCATTACGAAGGCCAAAAATGGAGTAATTCAAGGTGTATGTACCAAACGGAGTGGTGATGGCGGTCTTGGATATGTCTTCTGGGTTCATAGGCACCTGATAATACCCCTTCAGGAGGTCGAGCGTGGAGAAACCTTCGCCTTTTTGCAGGTAGGAGGTCACGTCGGCGATGTTTGGGAGGGGGTAGTGATCCGGTCCTGTTTGCATGTCGAGGCGCCTGTAATCCCAGCACAGACGGAGAGAGCCGTCTTTCTTCAGAACGATGTGTAAGGGTGACGACCCTGGGCTGGAGGCCTTTTGGCAAAGACCCATTTCCCCCCATTTTGGTGAACGTCTGTTTGTTGGCTGCCAATCATTCTGGTGCCAGACGTCTGAATTTTGGGGTTCGAATCTCTACCCGGCCAGAAGCTGTTACCATAAAATGAATTCCAAGAGGATATATATTCACAAGATAGAATTCGGTATTAAATGCCATTCGTGGGTGATATTTACATTGATTGAAATCACGTGTGTTAGTAATGTATATATATATATATATATATATATATATATATATATATATATATATATATATATATATATATATATATGCTAGTAAGAATTTTCTCGAAAATCTGGTAATAATCGTCCATAATTAAGTGTTGAGACGTAAGTCAGTTTGAAATATGTTATCACAAATGAAGATACAAATTATTTTCAAAACATTCTTAATATTTACTACTTTCTTCTAATTACTATTTTTTTTCCGCAGATTATATTCAGATATTATTGTACACTTCGAAAAGAAAGGACAATATATACAACTTATTTTATACTATAATATATTTTCCCCTAATAAGAATTTTTTTTTCCGTGTGAGTGGGTGAAGAAAAGGAAAATACCTGTATGGAAGGGAGAAAGGTCACTGATAAAAACAAGAAAATCTAGGGGACTTTGTCTTTCGAGATCGGTCTAAAATTCTTCCAGAAGGTTTTGTAAGAAATCTTTGACAGAGAAAAAGGAGACTTGATACATCTATAACTATCTGTAGACTCTTCCCCGGAAACTTATTATCCAATAAAAGGAGAGATGTGATTGAATTGAAGCGAAAATATAAGAGGAAAACAAGCAGAAAACAGATGTTCGTCATCTCCATAGATAAAGATGGGAGAAAGGGAATGAATGAAGGATGCAGAAAAAAAAGTCGAGATCCCTGCTGATACTAATTGAATTACTTCTGTAATAAAAAGTAAAAAATATTCATCTTGATTCTATTTTTCGGATTATGTCAAAAAGGTATGTCCTAAAGGAATAGAGTGATTTTTGTTGGTGACAATTAATTAAAAAGTATCATTGTTTTCCACATAAATCTTTAATTAAACTCTCTCTCTCTCTCTCTCTCTCTCTCTCTCTCTCTCTCTCTCTCTCTATGTTGTTTGTTATATCTAGATCACTAGCTGGATTCCCATAGGAAACCTCTTATTAGGAAAGAGAACCGAGGACCAATTAAAAAATGAATTAAATTTTTAGTAGTTATAGCTATTCATTAGACTTCAGTGACAAACTTATTATTCTTGATTTCTTTACAGGATTCCTGGTAAAAAAAAAACATTATCTATAATATATTTGCTGAATATATGTAAGAAAATATTCTTAGTGAGATACCTTTATGCTATATAAATACATTAAAAATTGTTAGAGCAATAGTGTAAGAAGTGAATAATGCAATGCTCCATTAATAAGAAAAACATAAAAACAGATACTTTATTATTATTATTATTATTATTATTATTATTATTATTATTATTATTATTATTATTATTATTATTATTATTATTATTATTATTATTATTATTATTATTATCATCATCTTAAAATTAGAAAAAAAAAACTATTTTTATTATTATTATTATTAGGTCTATTACACTCATTGTTATTAATAGCTATACTTAAGAGTCAATTCTGTGTTAAATCATACATAAAAAAATCGTAAGAAATCTTTTATATAAAATAAGAGACCTGGAATAGGTACTAATCATTAGGATAATACCATCAGAGTTACCAAGCGAGCTTTTACAAAATATAATGCTCTTATAAGGAGAGAGAGAGAGAGAGAGAGAGAGAGAGAGAGAGAGAGAGAGAGAGATGATGTTGCTGAGTGGAAAGTAAGTAGGAGCGCTTGAATGGAATATTTATTTCTGTAGATGAGTAACGAAAATGATAGTTACTATGTATTCATAAATTTCATTTTAATATATCTTTATATAAACTATAACTAACAAAATATCATATCTTTATATTAATGAAGCAGAAAGTTTTTAATAAACTACACAACGTTACTATAATGTTATTTGATGAACGTCATAAAATAGATTAATTAAATTTCACGTCGTATTTAGGTCAGTGCCCGACACAGGTAGGATTTAATTAAACGAACCTTATTTTGTCTTAAATAGAGAGAGAGAGAGAGAGAGAGAGAGAGAGAGAGAGAGAGAGAGAGAGAGAGATATGCGCTTAAGCGTATGAAATTATTATAGATCGAATATAATACTTGAGTATAGAAAAAATCTATCTGTTACCTGAATTACTCGGGAAACGGGAGTATATGCAAACAAAAAGAAGTTTCTCTATTTCATTCTTGTGCGGTTTATTTTTTTCCGTTTTTTATTCTTTGAATTTTCTTTTCCCTTTTGCTATCAATCTCCTCTAACCATAGTTTTTATTCGTTTATGTGAACATTTCCCTTTTCGTTTTATTGATAAAATTTTCCTGTGAAGTTTCTATTCTTCTATCTTTCTTTAGTGATAGTATTTTCTTTTTCTATTCTTTAGTGATAGTATTTTCTTTTTCTATTCTTTAGTGTTATCTTCCTTTATTCTCTTTTCTTTAAACGAAGTTCTACAGTTCGGAAACACCTGTGTACACCTGTAAGGGAGTATTCATGAAGGTTTTGATAAAATGAGCTTTAGATGTTTGTTGCCTTTAAACAAGGGAAATCTGATTAAAACTAATAATATATATATTCGTATTTTTACAAATAACTTCCTTTTGTTTCAAATTTATATTTCTTTTTTTTTGAAATTGATTTCATAAAGACAAACAAAGTTCTAGCGTTTTTGTCCTTTAGTATTTTACCAATAGACATTTGATGAAAAATTCTTCTAATAATTATCAAAAGCAAAAGAGAGGGCTTAAAATTATTATCCACTGAAAAATTTTCGCTATTGACTTGTGAAGGTCATAAGCACATGGTGAATCCTACCTTCTACCAGTGTACGAAAGGTCCTACCATATTTATTTTCTGTGTGGAAATATCGCAATGAATTTCTAAAGGTAAAAAAACCTCGAAAGTTACAGAGATAGAAAAAAAAATCTTGTAACCATGGCGTCTTTCGAACATTCCTAATAATAAATAAAGAATTATTATATATAATTTATCTCAAGATTTCCCGATTATCTATATTTGGTGCGGGTTTTTCTTGTTGGTCTTCTTTTTAGCCTCCATTTAAAAAACTTGCTTTTTATACGTTAAGTATTTGTTTTGAAGGTGCTTAGAATTATTTTAAGTAATGTACTAAAGTAATGTCATGAAATCGAAGTGCCAGGTTGGGGCATACTTTCTTTTAATAATATGCTTCAAGGTCCTCTGCATGTTGCAACGTACTTTTTATTTATTATAGAAATACGTTATCTTCATTAGTTATAATAGCTTCTTAAGGTATTTAACCAAATAGTTTTTCCATCCTATGTTCTTCCAGTCTTCGTCCATTATTGGACTTTCATTTACCTACGTTCCAATAACTTTTCTTGGTTTTGATAAGATTGAATAATAATCTTTGGTGAGTTTTTACTTACATCATTTTTGTGGTAAATAACGTTCCAGTTATGTTTCCATCAGTTTGTTTTTATAATACTTATAATTATGAACCATAGAGCAGCGCTTTAACGCTTAATTATTCTTTATCAAAAAACATTCTTCAATTCAAAGTTACTTTTAATTGGATATGATCATTCTGTAAGCTATAAATGAACACGGCACTATTTCTTTCAACAATACTTATGATAAATATGTTAATGCCATTAACATTTAAAAAATACATCATTTCAAAATTAATTTGTATTTATCCTAGCTTTAAAATTCTGTCTTTTAAATAAAGGATATTTTTTTTTTTCAGCTCGATCTGGGACTGCCTTTGAAGTAGTTAACGAGGTAGTTTACGGTATTTGGTGAATGACGGAAAGACGAGCCACCCCCCCCCCTACCTGTCGGAAGTTCTTCACTTTTCACCCTTTTGCTCAAGAAAGAGGGATGGTTTAGTTAGGAAGTTTAACTTGAACGACTCAGGTTCGTATAGGTACGAAAAGTACAAATTATTTTTTTAAAATTTATACGAACCTTCCGTCCTTTGAATAGAAAGACTCGCTAATTTGTGGGTCAAAAATCCCCATTGAACCGGAGTGGCTGGTTCATTTTTTTCCCCTGGAAATGGAAATCTATCCTTTCCCGTACAGGTGTCAATGAGATGACACCAGAAAGTTCCTATCCGTCTATCATAGGGATGAATAGGCTGATAAGTCTTGGCCTATCCAAGATATCCCTTCCCTCGAAGGGGGTAGCAGTCTGCGATAATATATCTGGTGAATAAAGATTGACTGGTTTGTATATATTATGCGATCCTCTAAAATGTCTAGGCAGGATGGTGTAGAGACTTTTCTAGATTCCAAAGTATGGAGCTTAGAAGTGTCGTTTGAGAGAAACAAGTTAGATCCAGCAAATAACGTTTCGACCGCTTTGCCCTCTAGAGAGGTAGAGAAAGAATGAAGGAGAAGAGCCTGTCATTCTACCTTCATTTTATACTTGAATCCATGCATTACCATAGACCAGATGTTTACTGTCCTGTTTATATATGAAAGATTTATTTTAAAGTAGTTATTTTTCTATTTTTTTTATTTTGATTACCCATTACTTCCTTTGAAGTTTATGTATTTCCTTATTTACTTTTCTCACTGGGTTATTTTTCCCTGTTGAACTCCTTGGGCTTATAACATCCTGCTTTTCTACCTAGGGTTGTAGCTTAGCTAGCAATAATAACAATAATAATGCTAATAATAGTGATAGTAGCTGGTCTTGCTACACAACTATTTAAGAAGCCAACACAAGACCAAGAACAAAGTCATCAAAAGAATTTTAGGTATAATCGTGTAGATTCAAGGCTGTGAAGGTGGTGTTCTGTATGTGCAACCCAGTCCTCAACACCTGGCTGACTGCAAGATTCCTCTTGAAGGCAAAGTTGGGGTCTAACCCCTGACTTCATAAGCTCTGGTCTGGTTCTTGGTGTTATTTCGACCCTCTTGATGGTCCTCTCAGTGTTAAGGAGCATTCGTAAACTCTAAGGTTTGAAGTGCCGGGTTTTCTTCAGATATACTGCAGAGCCTTCACGGGACACGATAGCATCTCTTCTAGATCCCCTTCAAACACTCCTCATAGATGGGGGATGGAGAAAGACTCGAACCTGGGGCTGTGATCGTATTGGCTGTGAGATTTAGTCACCTAACTTGGCAACCAAATAAGGGAACTCCTTCCACGTCTCATTTTAGACTTGAATCCATGCATTTCCATAGACCATGTTTACTGTCCTGTTTATATATGAAAGATTTTTTTTAAAGTTGTTATTGTTCTTATTTTTTTCCATTTTAATTACCCCTTACCTCCTTTGAAGTTTATGTATTTCCTTATTTACTTTTCTCACTGGGTTATATTTCCCTGTTGAACTCCTTGGGCTTATAACATCCTGCTTTTCTACCTAGGGTTGTAGCTTAGCCAGTAATAATAACAAAAATAATGCTAATAATAGTGATAGTAGCTGGTCTTGCTACACAACTATTTAAGAAGCCAACACAAGACCAAGAACAAAGTCATCAAAAGAATTTTAGGTATAATCGTGTAGATTCAAGGCTGTGAAGGTGGTGTTCTGTATGTGCAACCCAGTCCTCAACACCTGGCTGACTGCAAGATTCCTCTTGAAGGCAAAGTTGGGGTCTAACCCCTGACTTCATAAGCTCTGGTCTGGTTCTTGGTGTTATTTCGACCCTCTTGATGGTCCTCTCAGTGTTAAGGAGCATTCGTAAACTCTAAGGTTTGAAGTTCCGGGTTTTCTTCAGATACACTGCAGAGCCTTCACGGGACACGATAGCATCTCTTCTAAATCCCCATCAAACACTCCTCATAGATGGGGGATGGAGAAAGACTCGAACCTGGGGTTGTGATCCAATTGGCTCTAAGATTTAGTCACCTAACTTGGCACCCAAATAAGGGAACTCCTTCCACGTCTCAGCATGGAACGCTAAGCAAGAGGAACCGTGCAACTATCCCAAACTCTTCGGGGATACCAGGCAGAAGAGACAGTTTTGAGAGTCGGAACCTTAGCCGACCCCCTTTTGAAAGACTCAACTGGTATGTGTAAGTCTCTTGAGAAACAGGGTATGTGTGCAAAACCATTTTAAGCTCTTCACGAACATAGACAACTTATACAAGGAGGAGATGTTTATCCCCTTTCGTCAAAAGGCAATGCCCAAGGCGTAATGGTAGCCTTGACAGCAACAACTGAGTTGAAGGTATCTCAGTGAAGAAAGACAATGAAGTCCATAATTTGCGCTAGGGACGTTCAGACCTAAGGAAAATCCTTTTTGCTACACCAATCCTAGAAGATGACCCACTTTTCCTTGAAAATTGAGGGACGTAGGGATTTCTCTCTGGACCTCGATTATAGTCAATAATATGGAATAATGCATGGCATGAAGCCACCTGGCAGCCACAGAAGTTAACCTGAGTCTGGCATAATCAACAAACGGTTGATTAGCGGAAGGAGCAGGGTTAAAGACCCTAACAACTGATTGTGTTTACTAGACAATTTCTCTGCTGGGAACATCATAAGATGATAACTCTACAGCATGGAATGACACCCCGATGAGTATTCATTTTGCCAGTTGGCAGAGCTGGAGTAAAGTGGGCTCCTTTCCTTGATGTAAGTCATTATTGTGGTATTATCGCAACAACCCTACTGAGTGTTTCCTCAATGTTCTTGGAATGCTTGCAGTGCTAGAAAAGGTAATATCTTACAAAGACGTTGATGAGTAGAATCTTCTTTTGAACACATCTTTGAGACGACTAAGTTGTGTTGCGTGCACCCCTCCCCCATTTGTCACACATATTAGTACTGTTACATGTCTAGAGGTGGACAGTCAAATTGGACTCCCAAGGGGAGGGTTTCCTTGTTCAGCCAACAGGTTAGATCGCCCTAAGCATCTTGTCACTCTGGAAGAGAATGGGAAGGGAGACCCATGGATTCTTATCTATGATTCTTCAAACATTACCAAAGAGATCTCTTGTGGAGGAGCCTGTGAGAAACAATGAAGTTATTCAACAAGAAAGGTGGCCAAGAAGACACTACCAGCATGAACTGGTAATTCTGTCTTAGACAGAAATGTAGCACTACCTCCATGAGCTTAGTGAGGAGATTGTCCGACAAAGACTATCGCTGCTGCTGTTACTATCAGCATGCTCAAATACTTCAACCTCTTTTTTGATAAGAGATTAGAATTTTCCAGTTAACCACATATCCCAAAATTAGGACTAAAATGAAAAATCGAATTCAATTCTGTAGTAAATGACCCATGAAGGAGGCCAGAATCTGCTACTTCTTGAGATATATCCACATACATAATACTCGTGATTGGCCCTTAGCTGCTACTAATGTAAACATCTGCTTGAGTACCAAACGAGCAATATACACATCGCAGCACAAATGTATTGAGCTGATACACTGTACCATAGAGGAAGAAGTGGAGGTGCTTACGAAAGAACTGATGAACTGCTACTTGAAGGTATGCTTCCTTCAGATCTATTGAAAGCATAAAGTCTTCCTTTCTATTGGAACTCAGATCAGACCGTACTGTTTCCCTCTTGAACTTCTTTTCATGCACAAAGCCCTTTAGTGATGATAAGTCAATAACCTGCCTTTCACCATCCCTTCTACATCTGTCTACAAGGCCTAGGTTCTCCCGATGTTGGGGGAATGGAGGAGAATTATCGAAAAGTTAGGTAGGGCAGGTGGGGGTTTAGGAAAGGACTAAAATGGAAGTGAGTAACCATTTTGAAGGACACTCACTACCCAAGGCTCGGCCCCATGCCTCAGCCTTGTTGTACAAAGAATGAAAAAGAACCCCCTACTCCCGGCACGGGAAGGGGCACTTGACATCAGCCTTTCCCTCCCCTTATTCTTGACGCCCCATTGCCTGAAAGGACCACGTTGGGTGGATTGAAAGGGCTGAGAATTGAGAGGCTCCTAGGAAGACAGTACAGAAAGTCCTGATAGGGGTTTAATTAAAAAGAAAAAAAAAAGTTTTCTTTCTACCCGATCACTGAAACAGGGCTGATCCTGAGGATTAGGCTACAGATTCCTCAGAAGGTTAAGCCCTGTGGAGGGAACTGTGAGCTTGAACAGGAAGTCTTACGAAGCAATACTCCATATCCCCAATGCCACCTGTACCTAACTCTGGGGAAGGAGAGGCATGGCAACTCGCACCAAGCTCAAAAGTGACAACTATATACAAATTAGTTTTTAGAATCATGAGACCTAGGAATCCCTTTTCCCCATAACAGTTGGCCCGCTAGTTGCTGACTGGTTCCGGGAAGGTCACTTCCTTCTCACCGGACAACACTGGTGAGCAGCGTGAAGAGTGGCTACCACTTCCTGTAGGAGGGAAGTGGTTATAATTATCCAATTCTTGTAAGCATGACGCCATCGATTGTGGCTTGGCCATTTGGGACCTTGAAGTATTTGCATAGGCATTCAGGAATCTTCTGACAGGACTATCTCATTCTGGACTTAATAATTTCAGCAAGTTGACTCAAATTCTGATAACAGGTTGTGGCTGTATGTACCATATTCCATATCACTGACTTCAGACCAAATAGGGTGAAACAGGCTGTAGCTGACATTATCTTTGGTTCTCTGATAGTGTTCAGGTTTTCTATTGGTGAGGGTGCAGGAAGCTATAGGGTGGTGAAATTTGGCTGTTGGATAGGAGTCCAGGGTGGCCATATCATCAACAAACATTATTTGGATGATCTCACCCGTCAGGTGACAAAAACGCTATCTGCCTCATAGTGACAGATGCCTGGCACATATACCATGTGAAAAAGTAATTGCCGGGTCTTTATCAAATTTCGGAGGTGCATATTGGAGATGTCTTCAAGAGACTGGCCTTGTCTAGGGCAGCAGCTAAAGCAAGAGCTTACATTTCACAGGTACAAAGTGCAGCTAAGCAGAGTACATGAGCGTGCTTTCAAGTGTTATCATCCACCAAGTATGACAGCAGATTGGGTTCGGCACTAAGGTAGCTGCAGTGTTTTTGAAGTATTCAGAAACCAAGGAAACTTTATACCCAGTCTTTGGGAAAGCAAGTGGATATGGCTTTATCGAAGATCCTGACACTTTCCTCTATCTTGTCTGTGAACGCAGCCTTATATTCCTCAAATAAGCTGTTGGTGTATCCGTCCTAGTAAAATGGGGTACCTGGTTTTATAATTTTCCTGGAAAGAGCATCTCTCTGCCATTACGACTCTAAATCAAGAACACACACCAGTGATGTCTTTAGGCACTGGGAATTCCTTGATAGCCTGTATGTACTTTTTGCATCGGAAAACATTGCCCAAAGTAACTTCAAAGACAGTCAATTCAACTGCAGTCTCTTTACAGACAAACCTGTCTATTCCATATGCTCTATCAAGTTTTTATAACCATTAAATTGTTTTCCATCCCAGGAACTACAAGAATACAGAGAATCTCTTATTTATTCCTACAATAGTTCTGAGAAATAATTTATTAAGTATTGATAACCGTAAATATAATCTTCGGAAATAGAAGATTTTTTTTTTCTTTTTTATGGTGTAATTTTTCAATACTTTTAGTTATAGCATCGCATTAAAATATCAAAAAAGTAATCATGCCTTATGTTACATCATTTCCCTATCAGCCATCTTTCACTATGAAAACAAAAATAAATATTTCAAGAAAAAATATCCTTAATATCATTCATATATCATTCAGGAATATTTCCGGAGCAACTCTAACAACGTAATTTCATGTTGACTGGAATATATTTGGCCACCTCACCCCATTCTCCCTCCTCAACATCACCATCTCCACGAAGCTCCTGCAAGGATTTCCTCTTCAATAAATCGTTTGGAATCGCTAGAAGCTGAGTCAGCTGATAGATTCATGGCTTCCTTTGCAGTGAAACGCACTGATACAACTGCCACCTTATCTTATTATAATTCATGGATGATCGAGCTTTGAGCTGCGTTGAACATTGCACAATGTTTTTTTTCATATATATATATATACCTACATTACGCTCCACCTTAGTCTTCTACCCAGGGTTGAGGTTGGGATACCGGGTTGGATTCCCACTTTTTTCAATGAAATATAGATTATTAATGGTCCTTATAAATATATATATATATATATATATATATAATATACAGTATATATATATATATATATATACAGTATATATTAAATATATATAAATATATATATATATATATATATACATATATATATATATATATAATATATATATATATATATATATACAGTATATCTTATATATATAAATATATATATATAAATATATATATATATATATATATATATATTCATATCTATATATATAATATATGAATATATATATATATATATATATACATATATATATATATATATATATATAATCTACGAAGGGTTCTTTTCTGGTTATCAATGTATTTTATCCTGCTTTTTCGTTATCTTTGTCAAATAATTCTAGTTTTATCATCTGCCTTTGTTCCTTTATTCAGAACTACTAAGGGCTATAATCTCATATTCTCTCTCTCTCTCTCTCTCTCTCTCTCTCTCTCTCTCTCTCTCTCAAAGACTTAACAATTCTTCTTTGTGGAAACAAATCCTTAGAGAAAACATAAATTCCAAGATGTATTTTAAAGTCAGATGTTCTTCACATTCTTAATAGTATAATTCATCTGTATATAAATATCATAATCGGAAAACCAAGATGATATGAGATAAACAAGGAACAAAATTGGAGCCCAAAAAGCAATTCAAATCAGAATGCTACATAAAAACACCTACATTACAACTTTAGTTCATGTAATTTCCAAACTTTTATGTTTTTGAGGTAATAGCAGATTCCGCTGCTAACTTGAGAACTCATTAACGGGTGTTCTTTAATTAGAGTTGCCAACTAGTAAATTAAAGTACCTGGAACTCAGGCAACAGACTCTCCCCTTTGTATGCTCTGCTGGTGATGCAAAAAAATGAATGCTATTGAAGTGGAAATGTATCTTATGAAGATTGTGAGTCTTTTGGTTAATAATTTGAGGTATTTTTCCTGTTATTTAAAATCCGTCTCTATCATCGTCATCAACTGTTACAGTAGAAAATCTCTCTCTCTCTCTCTCTCTCTCTCTCTCTCTCTCTCTATAGTATAGCCCTAAATATGTGCAAAGTGTTCCAAAAAGGTGCTTCCAGAAGGGAACCCACCTTGATGTCTTTTGGTTTACCTTAAGGGAGGCGTATAGAAGGCCAAGAGTGGCAGTGACGACCGACAAGAACAGGTGATCAATAATTTATCATGGCCAAGAATTATTGCTGTGTTTTGACGGTCGAGGGCGTGTAGAGGTTGTGACCGTTTTTTTAAATATTTTATCTCGACTCTTCATTATTTCTTATATCGCTTATTCATTTCCTTATTTCCTTTCCTCGCTGAGATATTTCTCCCTGTTGAATCCCTTCGGTTTATAGCATCTTCCTTTTCCAACTAGGATTGTAGTTTAGCTAGTAATAAGTAATAACAGATTCCTCTCTCTCTCTCTCTCTCTCTCTCTCTCTTTCTCTCTCTCTCTCTCTCTCTCTCTCTCTCTCTCTCTCTGAATGATTTACAGTCTTTTCCTAAAAATTTTCCACCTTAGATCATCATTGGTTTCAACCTCATCTAAAAGTTAAAGTTTTTTTTTCCATTCTTTTTCTTTGATTAGGAAAGAGAAATCTTTATTTTTTTTTTTATTCTGGCACATGATATAGTTACTTTGTCTACGCCTTTAGCTGACATATTAAGCTTATTCATCTCCCAACAACGAAAAATTATTTTATAGAAATTCGATGCGAAGTATTATGAATTTACTTCTCAAAAGTGTAACAAGATAATGTTGCTTTCATTATATTTTGAAAGTCGTATCAAAAAATAAATTTTACGGCAGGATATCAATATTTGTTTTCATTTCAAGAAAAAAGGATCTAGTACACGCTGCTCATATATATTATACTCCAAAGGCAGCTCCCGAATAACTAATTTTAAAAACAAAACAGGTATTTATACATTAGAGCTTAAAAGGGAAAATATACGGGTGACAATTGCAGGTTTACAATCAACGAATATTATTGATAAAAATGATCGATATAAAAAAACAATCATCTCCTACGCCTATTGACGCAAAGAGCCTCGGTTAGATTTCGCCTGTCGTCTCTATCTTGAGCTTTTAATTTAATACTTCTCCATTCATCATCTCCTAGTTCGCGCTTCATAGTCCTCAACCATGTAGGTCTAATTCTTCCAACTTTTCTAGTGCCTTTTGGAGCCCAGCTGAACATTTGGTCAACTAATGTCTCTTGTGGAGTTAGAAAAACATGCCCAAACCATCTCCATCTATCAATCATTATCTTATCCACACATTCTCTCTTATAGTTTTATTTGTAATTCTGTCCTGCAATTTAACTCCTGATATCCTTTTGAGGGATTTGTTCTCAAATCTACTAAATCTATTGGAGTTTGTTTCATTGTCATACCATGACTGTCCATAGGGTAATACTGATCTCACTAAACTGATATATAGTCTGATTTTTATATGTAATTTCAGGCGATTTTATTTCCAGATTTTACTTAACCTAGGCATTGTCTGATTTGCTTTTTTCAATATTTCACTAAAATCTAATTCTAAAGACCATGTACTGGAGATCATAGTTCCTAAATACTTCAAGGATTCTACCCCATTAATCATTTCTCCTTTCAATGATATTACATCTTTCATACCATACTATGCTCTCATCTTCTTTGTCTTTCTTCTATTTATCTTCAGCCCAACCTCGTGTGATATTTCATGCATTCTGGTAAGGAAGCATTGCATATCCTTTTGGTGTTCTGCTAACGAGGACAGCATCATCCGCATACTCCATGTCTACTAATTTCCTATCGCCAACCAGTCCAATCCTTCTCTACCATCTCTGACTGTTCTGCACATACAAAATCCATGAGGAGGATAAACAACTTAGGTGACAGCACATTCCCT
>NC_090734.1:100454658-100457158 GCF_036898095.1 Palaemon carinicauda
TTTTTAAAAGGATCCTATATATTCTCACATGATAAAAGCTCCAAATGTATTAATTACATCAAATATACTTTTAAGAATTGGGTAATTATTTTAAGTGTTAAATAAATTCTGATAAGATTGGTTGGTTAAATTATACCGGTAAGGATTGAAAGATTTATCAATTCATCAATGGGAACAGATTTAAAGTCTTATAGATCCAAATACAGTAAATCAATTTGTTTACTCATTTTGGGATTTTGCTGCGTATTTTTAGATTTTTAATAAAATTCTTTATTTCTAATAAAGTCCCTTGGGGTATTCATTTTTTCTATACTGTGTATTTCTCTCTCTCTCTCTCTCTCTCTCTCTCTCTCTCTCTCTCTCTCTCTCACTTTTCCTATCATTCTATATCTCATTCTATTTTCTTGATAAAACTCTTCAATAATTGAATGAATGAGATCTTTCTAAACATCAGTACTTAAACAAGACCATGTAAATAATCTAAGAGTTACTTATAATAAGTCTATTGAGTAAATAGTTAAAATCTCAAGTGTTAAGATTCCTGTGTCATTTAGCGTTAATTGTAAAAGTCTTCAGAAAACTGTTCAAATGTTGGATATATAATAGTTTTTGAAATTATCTGAGGAAATAAATTATTCCTTTTAGAATCAGAGATGATTTGATGAATGCTTATTATTGGGAAATTTTAACGATCCTTATCATTACTATTTTAAGCAATATCAGCATGTGAAAAGAATAGGTCCAGAGTTTATTAAATATTTTTTCACTGATTCTATAATTCATCTTTTCATCATTTGGAAGTTAAGTTTCAGAAAGAATACGCAACCATATTATTCGGCGTCTCAATTAAAATGTTTTTGCCAAAGTCATTTAATAAATTCAATAATATTGATGATCTGTTAGATTAAAAAATCCCGAATTCAATCATTACTTCTGAAATCATTATTTGATTACAAAAACAAAGCAGACGAAATAATATTTTTACTTCTGTAATGAATAAGGTCAAGTTAATTGGTCTTATTTTAGCCAAATATTTACCAAAATAATTGGTCTCTCTCTTTGCCCGAAGGTGCCTTGCTGTTGACATGGAATATCTATCACTTATGGATCAAAGAGAGAGAGAGAGAGAGAGAGAGAGAGAGAGAGAGAGAGAGAATGTAATACAAAGGGGTTTCATTCAAAATAAGAACATGAGTGATACTATAACTTTACTGTGTAATTTCTACCCCATAAACAAACAGCAAAAAATAACCTTCATATACAAATGGTATTTCAACTAAAAAAGTATAAAAGGAATAGATGTCATTAGACATCTCAAAGTCAGTAGCCTGGCCAGGGCACCAGCCACCCGTTGAGATATAACTGCTAGAGAGTTATTGGGTCCTTTGACTTGCTAGACGGTACCTAATGTTGTTACTGTTCTTGGGGATATTTCATTTTTATTGTTTATTACTTCTTATATAGTTTATTACATTGTTTGCTTTCCTCACTGAGCTAGTTTATTCCTTCCTTTTCCAACTTTGGTTATAGATGAGCTTGTGATACTACTACTACTACTACTACTACTACTACTACTACTACTACTAATAATAATAATAATAATAATAATACGAATATACCCTTATCAGTATGTAAAAATGCTAAGTAGGCAATTGTAGCACATCAGTTTCATTGCCTTCCACCGCGATCGACGATTAGTCTGTCCGTGTTGTTTTCCGACGATGGCCAACATACAGTCGGCGTCAAAATTGATTTGGCAAATCTCAGATTTCATTTAAAATTTACTAACTGGCAGCTACAACGCGTATTTAAAAAACTTACCGTTTTTCCTGCAATGAGAGCTCTATCAAGCAGGATAAAGCTAGTATATGATCCACAAATTCCCTATATATGATATTTATAAAAAATCATAAGAAAAATATACGGTAATTTTAATTATTTCTAAGAACAGTAATAACTTTAAAGTATGGAAACGGAAATATTTTTTTAGAATTAATACCCGAGTACCACTATTAACTATGTATAGTATATTTCGAGCAATTTGGAAACATGTATTGAAAATTATATTGTGATAAAACTACAAATAAATTATAAAGGGAAAATCTTCGTAATATTAAACCTAATCAACCATGAATGCACGTAAATTCAACAGAGAAGTTGGGTAGGTGGTTAATTCTGACATTTACATATATGAACAAACGATTCGACTATATGCCAGCTTTGGCTTAGTTTTGATCAACGACACAAACATAACATTATTTACCCAACTAATGAACTACCAGCCATGGCCTACTATACTAATTTTTTTTAATGAGGTGCATCTGCACTGACTTGCATCGGTGCCCTTTTATCTCGGAAAATATTCTTGTTATATAATTGGTTTGAATTATCTTGTCCAAGATATTAGCGAGTAGGAAACTTTTCCGAGCTAAAAGGGCACTGCTGCGAGTCGGTGCAAATCTGCCTCACTAAAAATTGGCTATAGTGAGCAAGTTTGGCC
>NC_090734.1:100462158-100468213 GCF_036898095.1 Palaemon carinicauda
ACTCATGGAAATTTCTTCTCTTTACAGAAGGACACTCCGAAGTGGGGAAGTGCTTTCTGCAATGTCAGCAGCAAGAACCTCTGCGGACATGAGTTTTGTAGGAGACACGCAGCATACGTTGTCTCCAAGGATGATCTCCGGTATTGGGACCCTCAGGTATGTACTGTGCACTAACCTGATTAATGAGACAATTAAATAGCTAGGAAGAAGCTTCGTACCTGGGTAAGGGGCTTCCAAAAGAACACTTCTGGCCCTTATCTTCCAAGTGAGAAGATGAGGGCGTATCCTTTCCCTAAGGCATCAGCTGATGCAGTGATTCCCCAGCCTCAAGAGGAGATCCCCTAAGTTCAGATCCAGGTGGATGCTGAAGTCGCGGTCGCGATGCAAGACATCCAGCTAGATGACAGGATGTCTGATGTGGACAGGTGTCAGGAGGAAGACCTCCTGGCAGAAGCCCAGGATGTAGTTCAAGCCCTCTACATCGGCCGGTCTCCCAGTAGAGCTGGGACAGGCCCTCTCTTCTATTGTTGGAATGATCCAGCAAATGCAGAAGGAGAATCAGGAGAAGGCGGCTGCAATGGAACTGCGAATGCAGTGCCTTGCAGAATCACATGGGCCCCAGAAAAAGCTCAATGTGAAAGACCTTCCCTTGTGCTCAGATGCTAACCCATGGAGGTATGCTGAGCACATGCCGATGACAACTGGAAAGATCGTCATCTCGGATAAGCTGGGCTCAGTTCCCCTGGAGGGTGGAATTCTGGCCCAGCAAGGCATCATATCCGGACTGTTATGTCCGGCTGAGGAAGGAACCAGCTTCAAAGGAGGAGACAGAGCCGAAGGAGGTCATAGTGATGGACCATGCTAAGGCTCAAGCTCTACTTTCATCCTCGATGAAAGAGAGGGGCTTCTCTAACTCAAAGGTAGCTGCATTGAATAGGAAGCTCCCTTCCTTTGTGTCCTCGCCTACTAGAGCCTTCCCCTTTTTACAGAAAAGGTTTCTGGCGGTTCTAAAAAGAAATCGAGGCCGGCAAGTCTTGCCCCTCCCTAGAGGAGTGTAAACCCTTGTCGCTGGCCCTGCCTATGGACCACAAAGACTGGAAGAACGTCCATCTTACGTTCTCAGTGGGAAAGTTGGAGGCTGATATTGCCGGACGTCAGCTCGGCAAGGACCCCCCCTAAGCTGTCTGACTTTCTTTTGCGAAGTGAGTTCGATACAAAAGAAAGACTGACTGCCTCAATGTCTCTTCAGACTACTCTCGAGACGATGGCAAGTGACCCCAAGGTCCATGAAATGTTCATGGTAGTGGCCAAGCCTCATCTGGCCACAGTGACGAAGGACCTTTATGGCTTCGTCAAGGCAAGGAGAGCTTGTAGGGAGTTCGTGTTTACCTCGGCTACGGTGAGGCACGAGCTAAAGAAACTAATCTCCTCCAACATTTGGGGGAAAAGACCTTTTTCCCTACGGACTTGGTCAAAGAAGCTGTTGATAAAGCCGCCTTGGAGAATAGAAACCTTCTCCAGAAGTGGGGCCTGGCTATCAAAAGAAAGTCTTCCCCGGATGAGGGTTCTCAACCAAAGAAGAAGACTATGAGGACTAGGCTACCGTTTCGGCCAGCCAAGCCTCTTAGACAGCAACAGCAACTGCAATTGCCATTGCCCCCCAGTGCCCCAGATCGTGGCACAAACCCCGACCACCTTTCAGTGGGTACCCCAGGCCGTGACGACACAGTCCACCGCATTCACCCCAGCGTTCGAACGGGCAGTCTACTTCCTTTCGAGCAAAGCCTAGAGGAGCAGCCAGAGGCTCGTCTAGACGCCCCTCAAGGGGAAGGGGATTCAGGGGTGGTCATGGTCAGGAAGGCAAGACCTCAGGACGGCAGTCCAAGCGAGGTGATACCGGTAGGAGGGAGACTTCTGAAATTTCGGGATCGGTTGACCTTCGATCCCTGGGCCCACAGCCTACTCAAGAATGGACTGGGCGGGAGCTGGTACAGCACTCCACCCCCGTGCCTTCGGTTTTTCCAACACTCCACCCCCGTTATGGAGGAGTACGTTCAAGAACTGTTGGAGAAAAAGGGTGAAGCCCATCAATTTCTAAGGGAGGCTGTTTTGTGTTCCCAAGAAAGACTCGGAAAAGCTCAGAGTCATTCTGGACTTGTCGCCACTTAACAAGTTCATAGTGAATTGCAAATTCAAAATGCTAACACTGCAACACGGACCTTACTGCCCAGGAGGCATATTCCGTCTCTATAGACTTGTCAGACGCCTACTGGCACATTCCAATTAGCCATCGACTCTCCCCCTACCTAGGGTTCAGGCTACAACGAAGACTATACGCCTTCGGAGCCATGCCATTCGGGCTAAACATAGCCCCAAGGATTTTTATGAAGCTTGCGAGCGTAGCTCTCAAACAATTTCGCCTAAAGGGAATTCAGGTAGTAGCCTACCTGGACGACTGGTTTGGTGTGGGCAGCATCCGAGACAGAATGCTTGCAAGCTTCCAGTCAAGTGATCCAGTTCCTAGAGTACCTAGGCTTCAAGATCAACAGAAAAAGTCTCGACTTTCTCCATCTCAAAAGTTCCAGTGGCTGAGAATTCACTGGGATCTTTTGTCCACACACCGTTTCTCCACCTCGGCGAAGAAAAGGAAGGAGATAGCGGGTTCTGTCAAGAGACTTCAAGATTCCGAAAGGATATCAAGACACGAGCAGGAGAGAGTACTGCGCTCTCTCCAGTTTGCTTCGGTGACAGACCCAGTGCTAAGAGCACAGCTAAAGGATGCAATCGGAGTTTGGAGAAGTTATGCATCAAACGCGTGAAGAGATCTGAGAAGACCAGCCGCTTCGGCTAAGTACTCTTCTCAGGCCTTGGTCCCAAGCCAGACATCTAAAGAAGTCAGGTTCTTCTTCAGCCACCTCCCCCGTCGGTGACGATTCACTCAGACGCCTCGAAGGAGGGATGGGGAGGTCACTCTCATCGGAAAAAAGTCCAGGGGACTTGGTCCAGGCTATTCAAGACCTTTCACATAAAACTTTCTAGAAGCTAGGGCAGTGCTCCTTACCTTAAAGAAAGTCTCCCTGCGTCATTTGATCCACATAAGGTGGTGATTGACAGCGAGGTAGTTGTGAGATACTTGAATCGACAAGGATCGCCACCTCTCAACCAGGTGATGTTGGCCGTCTTCCGATTGGCGGAAAAGAAGAAGTGGTACCTGTCGGCAGTTCACCTCAAGGAGTACGCAATGTGACAGCGGACGCTCTATCCAGGTTCACACCGATAGAGTCGGAATGGTCCTTAGACGCAGGATCATTCTCCTTCATTCTGAATCAGTCCCAGAACTGCAGATAGACCTCTTTGCGACGAAAGACAACAAGAAGTTGCCCCTGTACGTGCCCCGTACGAGGACCCCTTAGCGGAAGCAGTGGACGCGATGTCCCTCGACTGGAACAGATGGTCCAAGATTTATCTGTTCCCCCTCCCCCCACCCCTCACAACCTTCTGTTGAGGGTCCTCAACAAACTGAGATCCTTCAAAGGGTAGCGGCAATAGTGGCCCACAAGTGGCCGAACAGGCGTGTGGTTCCTCCTGGCATTGGAACTGTAGCTGAAGTTTGTACCACTACCAGATCCAGTTCTGACCCAGCGAGCCCAGAAGTCAACTGTCTGCGCTTCATTACAGAAAACCCGGACCCTGCAGCTCATGATTTTCTCTCCCTAGCGGTGAGAAAGCGTTTCGGGATTTCGAAAGCCAGTGTAGACTTCCTTGAGGAATATAAGTGCAAATCTACTAGAAGGCAATATGAGTCATCTTGGAGAAAAGGGGTGGCCTTTTGTCAAGGCGAAGATTCCGCAGGAGATCTTGACAGACTTCTGCTTATCTTTTTTCCCCACCCTCCATGGTCAAGGGTTGGCAGCGAACACGATTCAGCGTGTAAGTCTGCTTTGACAAGACCCATTCTATATGCCTTCCAGGTCGACCTAGGTAACGAGATCTTTAATAAAGTCCCGAAAGCCTGTGCTAGGCTCAGACCTTCAGCACCTCCAAAGCCCATTTCATGGTCTTTAGACAAGTTCTTCATTTCGCTTCTCTGTTGAGCAATGAAGAGTGTGCGTTAAAGGATTTAACACACAAAAAGTTATTTTCCTATTTTGCACTCGCGTCTGGGGCCAGGGTTAGTGAGATTGTAGCCTCTCGAGAGAGGCAGGTCGTGTTCAGTTCCTGGATGGGGAAGAACTGATCCTGTTTCCGGATCCTACGTTTCTCGCCAAGAATGAGTTACCCACCAACAGGTGGGGTCCCTGGAGAATCTGCCCTCTGAAAGAAGATGCATCTCTATGTCCAGTAGAATGCCTAAAGGTCTATCTTCATAGAACTTCAGACTTCAAGGGTGGTCAACTATTCAGGGGAGAAACATCAGGCTCAAATTTATCTCTGAATCAACTCAGAGCGAAAATCACATATTCTATTCGCAGAGCGGATCCTGACAATACACCCGCAGGTCACGATCCGAGGAAAGTTGCCTCATTCTTAAATTTCTTTAATTGTATGGATTTTGAACATCTCCGTTCATACACTGGCTGGAAGTCTTCCAGAGTGTTCTTTCGCCACTATGCGAAGCAAGTAGAGGAACTAAAAGAGATCTGTGGTAGCAGTGGGTCGCGGTGTTAACCCTACTGTTTAACTCTGCGAGGAACAGTGGTCTTAATTGGGACGATTAATTCCAGGGTGAGTGTGTAGTTACATACTGTACTACAAACTAAGTGAGGGCACTGTGTTGCCTATCCAGACTGTTCCATTTCCGAAGGTGAACCTAGCATAAGTGCAGACATGTGTGCCGAGCGTTTCTAACGCTATTGTCATTGATTTGTAATACAGGCTTTTATGACTTTGATACCTCGGTATCTTAAAAGTGGCATCTAATGTTTTTTCTTTCAGACAAACAAGCTCTGTTTACTATCATTCTTATGCTTATAGTTTTGGGTTATCCTCTTCTTATATATATATATATATAATTGTGGTTAACCCTGTCTATTTATTGCCTGTCAATAATCTGGTTCTTGAGAACCTTGCGTCTCCTTCACCTGTGTCAATTTATTGGTATAATTGAGCATTCATTCTATGTACCTTATCTGGGATAATTCTAATAGAATGTTCCTTTATGCAAGCTATGTTGCATTGGTTTTCCTCCTATGCGGATATAAAACCTTTTTCCAATACTAGTATTGTGCGGAAAACTGGTCGATATTTCATATTGACGCAGTGGTCCTTTACAAACTATGCTTTACTTAATATAGGGCGAGACCACTATATTAGCTTGCCTGGTATTCATACATAGATATATGTACTCTTCGAGACTTTTCCAGAGTCTAGTAGGACTCTTCCCTGTAGGGGGCAGGAAGCTCTAACATAGTTTATAGTTAGTTGAAAAGATGTATAACGGTAACATCTTAGGTCTCTAGGTCTAGTCGACCGGGAAAAAATTACCTCCGGGGAGTACGGCACGTTCTGAGAATCCACAGATACAGTAATGCTCTGGTACACTTCCATCAGGACGACATGGCTTGAGCCCAAAAAACGGATTTTGAGCGAAGCGAAAAATCTATTTTTGGGTGAGATGGCCATGTTGTCCTGATGGACCCCGCCCTTGCCTTTCTAAGAAAGGGCTGTAGGACCCCTCCCTACATACAGTATCTGTAGCACCTCGTGTACGCTACAAGGAATACAGATGGCGCCAGGATTGGCGCCAGGCACGCATACGAATCGGGGGATAGGGAAGCCTTGGGAGCGGCTCCCCTTTTTCTTTCCCGAATTCGTATCTCGTCAATCACCTCCTACGAGACGAAATCTCTGTCCAGGATGTAGATTGCCATGTGACGTGTCTAGAATACGTCCTCTGATATGTCGCGATATCCCTTTCACGAGGGGATACTCGCTCCAGGAGTTAGAATTCTGGTACCTTAAGGTAAATTCTCTGGGAATATCGCCGTAGTTGTAATATACCCTAGGAAGCTACCCTATAGGAACTTCCATCAGGACGACATGGCCATCTCACCCA
>NC_090734.1:100468713-100473713 GCF_036898095.1 Palaemon carinicauda
AGTTACTTGTGGAGGTTGGTGAACTAATCTCTCTTTTCGGGAGTGCAAAGAACATGCCCGAGCCATAAACACACACACACACACACACACACACACACACACACACACACACACATATATATATATATATATATATATATATATATATATATATATATATATATATATATATATATATATATATATATATACATATACATATTTATTTATTTATACATATATCCTGATTTGGATATGTAAATTCAGGAAATTTTATTCCAAAATTTTGTGTAATCGTGCCATTAAAATATTTTTTTTTTCAATCTTCTATTAAACTCTAATGCTAAAATCACTGCATTAAAGAATAGTCGCTAAATCTTTAAATGATTCTACCCAATTAATCCTTTCTCCTAACAATGATATTTAATCTTCCATTCTCATCATCTTTTTGACCGTGTTAATCATGATGCCCTGGTTTTCAAACTCTAACAGCTGGTAGTGGATGGGTTGTTTCTTAGCATCATTATTGAATTTTTAAGTAATAGATTGCAAAGAGTTGTTGATGGGCGCCATAGTGTGTGTAGGAATGTGATATTTGGTGTTCCTCAAGGTACTGTTCCTGGCCTTTTACTTTTCATTTTATATACACATGACATGTGGTTTGGTCTAAAAAACAAGCTTGTTGCATATACAGAGGATGCTACTCTCTTTGCATCAATTCCATCTCCTGAATGAAGATCTGCGGTTGCTGAATCTCTTAATAGAGAGCTAACTAAAATTAGTGCATGGGGCAAAGTATGATTGTAAGTAGGTCAAGGACAGTGGCTCCTCAACATCTGTATCTCAGTATTGATAATATATCCTCAACTCTGTATGACTCTTTCAAAATTTTAGGCGGGATTCTTGACGGCAAATTTACTTTTGAGAAACACATTAGGTCTCTGCCTTTTTCCATTGCACAAAAAAAAAAAATGGCTTATTGAGAAAGTCTTTCAAGTTTTTGATTGATCAATCTAGTCTGAAGAAGTATTTATTTTTTTAAATTTTACCTTGTTTCGAGTGTTGCCCTCCTGTCTGGTCCCTAACTGGTGGTTCTCATCTTAATTTGTTGGACAGGAACTTACGGTATAGTAATATTTTTATTTCTGATCTAGATATTAATCTCTTGCACTGTTGTTCAAATAGTTCATTATGCAGTCTGCAATTTTTTTTTTTTTTATAATTTTGACCCTCCTTTACATTCAGACCTTCCCGGACAGTTCCATCCTGTTTTTAATACTAGGTATGCATATAATTCTAATAGTCTGGCCTTCTCCATCAGAGGCTCAATACAACACAGTACTTTAGGAGTTTTATTCAAGCTGTGACCCAGTTGTGGAATGATCTTCCTAATCCGGAAGTTGAATTAATAGAACTTCAAAAGTTTAAGCTCGCAGCAAATATCTTTATGTATAACAGACTTACATAACTCCTTTTATAGCTTATATTTCAAATATCTGTTTTAATGTTAATAATGTTTTGAAAAATCTTCATTACTTATATCGTTTATTTATTTCCTTTCCTCACTGGGCTATTTTTCCCTATTGGAGCCCTTTGGCTTATATCATAATGCTTTTCCAACTAGGGTTGTAGCTTAGCTATTAAGAAAATAGTGAAAATTAATATCACATTGCTACAACTTCTTTTAAGATTTTTTTTATATACAATTATTACAACTAACATTACCGATTCACCAGGGCAAATGTCTTCTGTGATTTTATAGTTAATCACTGATACTTACTATCAGATAAAAAGTGTGACAATAATTGGAAATAAAACATATTAACTGGAAACTTCCATGGAGATTGTGGCAAACCCGTCTCTCAAAGATCACTGCACTGTGTTCGTCCAAAGACTGTAACTACGCCTGAAGCTGGGGCCCTGGAGTCGTGGCCACTGGCCTTGTAGGTTCTGACTGGCAATGAGGATATTTGGCCACTTGCTTACTCTAGTCAATTTTATTAGTGAGACAGATTTGCACCGACTCGCACCAGTGCTCTTTTAGCGCGGAAAAGTTTCCTACTCGCCAATTTCTTGGACAAGATAATTCAAACCAATTATATAGCAAGAATATTTTCCGAGATAAAAAGGCACCGCTGCAAGTCAGTGCAGATGCACCTCATTAAAAAAAAAATGAGTATAGTAGGCCATGACTGGTAGTTCATTAGTTAGGTAAATAATGTCACGTTTGTGTCGTTGATCAAAACTAAGCCAAAGCTGGCATATAGTCGAGTCGTTGGTTCATATATGAAAATATCAGAATTAACCCCTTACCCAACTTTTCTGTTGAATTTACGTGCATTCACGGTTGATTAGGTTTAATATTACGAAGATTTCCTCTTTATAATTTATTTGGAGTTTTATCACAGTATAATTTTCATACGTGTTTCCAAATTCCTCGAAATATACTGTACATAGTTAATAGTGGTACTCCTGTGTTAAATTCTAAAAAATATTTCTGTTTCCATACTTTAAAGTTATTACTGTTCTTAGAAATAATTACAATTACCGTATATTTTTCTTATGATTTTTATAAATATCATATATATGGAATTTGTGGATCATATACTAGCTTTATCCTGCTTGATAGAGCTCTCATTGTAGGAAAATAGATAAGTTTTTGAAATACGCGTTGTAGCTACCAGTTAGTAAATTTTAAATGAAATCTGATATTTGTCAAATACATTTTCACGCCGACTGTATGTTGGCCATCGTCGGAAAACAACACGGACAGACTAATCATCGATTGCGGTGGAAGGCAATGAAACTGATGTGCTACAATTGCCTACTTAGCATTTTTACATACTGATAAGGGTATATTATTATTATTATTATTATTATTATTATTATTATTATTATTATTATTATTATTATTATTATTAATTATCATTGTTGTTGTTGTTGTTTTATTATTATTATTATTATTATTATTATCATTATTATTATTATTATTATCACAAGCTCATCTATAACCAAAGTTGGAAAAGCAAGGAATAAACTAGCTCAGTGAGGAAAACAAACAATGAAATAAACTATATAAGAAGTAATAAACAATAAAACTAAAATATTCCAAGAACAGTAACAACATGAGGTACCGTCAAGCAAGTCAAAAGGACCCAATAACTCTCTAGCAGTAACATCTCAACGGGTGGCTGGTGCCGTGGCCAGGCTACTACCTACATTACACTGCATATTGATACTCTCTACCATCATCTAACTTTGAGATGTGTAATGACATCTATTCCTTTTATACTTTTTTAGTTGAAATACCATTTGTATATGAAGGTTATTTTTTTGCTGTTTGTTTATGTGGTAGAAATTACACAGTAAAGTTATAGTATCACTCATGTTCTTATTTTGGATGAACCCCTTTGTATTATATTTCTCTCTCTCTCCTCTCCTCTCCTCTCTCCTCTCTCTCCTCTCTCTCTCCTCTCGCTCTCTCTCTCTCTCTCTCTCTCTCTTTGATCCATAAGTGATAGATATTCCATGTCAACAGCAAGGCACCTTCGGGCAAAGAGAGAGACCAATTATTTTGGTAAATATTTGGCTAAAATAAGACCAATTAACTTGACCTTATTCATTCCAAAAGTAAAAATATGATTTTGTCTGCTTTGTTTTTGTAATCAGATAATGATTTCAAAAGTAACGATTGAGTTTGGGTTTTTTTAATCTAACATATCAATATTATTGAATTTATGAAGTAATATTGGCATAACATATTTTCATTAAGACACCAATTAATGTGGTAGCCGAATCTTTCGGAAACTTAACTTCCAAATGATGAAAAGAGGAATTATAGAATCAGTAAAGAAATATCGAATAAACTCTGGACCTATTTTTGTTTACGTGCTTATATTGCTTAAATTAGTAATGATAAGAATCATTAAAATTTCCCAATGATGAGCGATCATCAAATCATCTCTGATTCTAAAAGGAATAATTTATTTCCTCAGAAATATTTAAAAACTATTATATATTCAAAATTTCAACAGGTTTTTTGAAGACTTTAACAATTAAAACTAAATGACATAGGAATCTTAACACTTGAGATTTTAACCTATTTACTCAATAGACTTATTATAAGTAACTCTTAGATTATTTACATGGTCTTGTTTAAGTACTGATGTTTAGAAAGATCTCATTCATTCAATTATTGGGAGAGTTTTATCAAGAAAATAGAATGAGATATAGAATGATAGGAAAGAGAGAGAGAGAGAGAGAGAGAAGAGAGAGGAGAGAGAGAGAGAGAGAGGAGGAGATGAGAGAATGATAGGAAAGAGAGAGAGAGAGGAGAGAGAGAGAGAGAGGAGAGAGAGAGAGAGGAGAGGAGAGAGGAAGAGAGAGAGAGAGAGAGAGAGAGAGAGAGAGAGAGAAATTAACACAGTATAGAAAAATTTAATACCCCCAAGGACTCTATTAAAAATAAAGAATTTGATTAAAAAAAATAAAAATACGCAACAAAATCCCAAATGGGGTAAACAAGATTATTTACAGTACTTGAATCTATAAAACATTAAATCCGTTCCCTTGGTGAATTGATAAAACGTTTAATCTTTACCGGTATAATTTATCCAACCAATCTTATTAGAATTTATTTAAACCTGAAGATAATTACCGAATTCTTAAAAGTCACTAAACTCAATAGTTAACTTTACAATTAAATTGAATTCTGAGCAATACAAAATATATAGCCTACATATTCTGCCTCCAATTTAACGTGGCAACCACCTAACCCCGAAAGGCCTAAAGATCCGAAACTTCGGCGTAAAGTAAACATATCATAACATTGACTAATCAAGTAAAAACTGCTTCTAATCCAAAAAACTTTCATATGGTAACAAATTGACAGGAAATCACCTTAGAAGTCAGCATATCTTTCGTAATGACGTACCTTATCAATTTGATTCCTCGGAAATTTGGCGAAGATGGTGTCCCTGATGTTACGGCGCTTATGGCTGGTCTCGTCTTGTGCAGGATGG
>NC_090734.1:100478713-100498713 GCF_036898095.1 Palaemon carinicauda
TTCATTTTTATGTTATCTTGCATGGAGAAAGCCATGGATATCAAATGATACTTGGGATACTATAAAAAAGACACAAAGATAGAAATTGATTGTTGAAAGTTTACAAGGAAGTAATGAAAATTAGAAGGTAGAGCATGCTATGTATTCCAGAAGTGATAGTGAGGTCAAAATAAAATCCAGAAATGATTAGAGAGAATATTTAGACAATAAAGCAGATGAGGCCGACAAAGCTATGAATCCTGGAAGTGGCCATGGTGTAAGAATTGCTCATAGAATGATTAAAGAAATCTCGACTAGGGTAAAGAAGAGGAAGCATATACACATAAAAAAGGAGAGATGACTCTGTTATACCCATAGAAGATGAAGAAAGACAACATTGGATGGAACACTTTCAGTAAGCTTACGAATAGGAGTTTTTATGGGAATAATTTGATTGATATACCTGAAATTTATGAAGATCTTGATGTGGCCATAAATGAATCCAGTGTGTTTTAAGTCGAAGCTATCCTAAAAAACTAAAGAGATGAAAAGTCCCCGAGATATGATGTAATAACTGTCGATCTGATATTTGCCAAAAATGAAGTAACTCTCAGACTACTTACAAGATTATTTTATAGAATGTGGAGTGAAGAGGCAAAACCTGATGAATGGGAGTTAGGAGAGCTGATGAAAAAAAAAAGCACGCCTGACTGATTGAAATAATTTTAGACATAACACTTACGTCAATTGTTATGGAAATATATAGTATAATTATTCTAAAGAAACTGAAGAGAAAGATTGTTGAGAGGATGAAAAGATTTATAAAAGGTTGAAGTTGTAAGGACCAAATTTTCTTTTGAGATATGTTGTACAGCATTGCGTAGAATATAAAAACCAACTTTTGAAGGCATTTGTAGGCTATGAAAAAACCTTTGATAATTTGCACCGGACTCTTTTGTGGAGAGTCCTGTGTTATTATGGAATTCCTTTCAAATATGTGAATTTCATTAAGTCTGTTCATGAGCATACCAAGTGAAAAGTTAATGTTAATAGAGTCTTATCAAATGAATTTCCAGTGAACATCGGAGTAATTCTAGGGAATGTGCTGTCACCTATGTTGTTTATCCTCCTAATGGATTTTGTATGTGCAGAACAGTCAGAGATGGTAGAGAAGGATTGGACTGGTTGGCGATAGGAATTTAGTAGACATGGAGTATGCGGATGATGCTGTCCTCGTTAGCAGAACACCACAGGATATGCAATGCTTCCTTATCAGAATGCATGAAATATCACACGAGGTTGGGCTGAAGATAAATAGAAGAAAGACAAAGAAGATGAGAGCATAGTATGCAATGAAATATGAAATATCATTGAAAGGAGAAATGATTAATGGGGTAGAATCCTTGAAGTATTTAGGAACTATGATCTCCAGTACATGGTCTTTAGAATTAGATTTTAGTGAAATATTGAAAAAAAGCAAATCAGACAATGCCTAGGTTAAGTAAAATTTGGAAATCAAATCGCCTGAAATTACGTATAAAAATCAGACTATATATCAGTTTAGTGAGATCAGTATTACCCTATGGACAGTCATGGTATGACAATGAAACTAACTCCAATAGATTTAGTAGATTTGAGAACAAATCCCTCGAAAGGATATCAGGAGTTAAATTGCAGGACAGAATTACAAATAAAACTATAAAGAGAATGTGTGGATAAGATAATGATTGGTAGATGGAGATGGTTCGGGCATGTTTTTCTAACTCCACAAGAGACATTAGTTGACCAAATGTTCAGCTGGGCTCCAAAAGGCACTAGAAAAGTTGGAAAAATTAGACCTACATGGTTGAGGACTATGAAGCGTGAACTAGGAGATGATGAATGGAGAAGTATTAAATTAAAAGCTCAAGATAGAGACGACAGGCGAAATCTAACCGAGGCTCTTTGCGTCAATAGGCGTAGGAAGAGATGATTGTTTTTTAATATCGATAATTTTTATCAATAATATTCGTTGATTGTAAACCTGCAATTGTCATCCGTATATTTGCCCTTTTAAGCTCTAATGTATAAATACCTGTTTTGTTTTTAAAATTAGTTATTCGGGAGCTGCCTTTGGAGTATATTATATATGAGCAGCGTGTACTAGATCCTTTTTTCTTGAAATGAAAACAAATATTGATATCCTGCCGTAAAATTTATTTTTTGATACGACTTTCAAAATATAATGAAAGCAACATTATCTTGTTACACTTTTGAGAAGTAAATTCATAATACTTCGCATCGAATTCCTATAAAATAGTTTTTCGTTGTTGGAAGATGAATAAGCTTAATATGTCAGCTAAAGGCGTAGACAGAGTAATTATATCATGTGCCAGAACTAAAAAAAAATAAAGATTTCTTTCCTAATCAAAGAAAAAGAATGGAAAAAAAAACTTTAACTTTAAGGTGAGGTTGAAACCAATGATGATCTAAGGTGGAAAACTTTTAGGAAAAGACTGTAAATCATTCAGGGAAAAGAGAGAGAGAGAGAGAGAGAGAGAGAGAGAGAGAGAGAGAGAGAGAGAGAGAGAGAGAGAGAGAGAGAGAGAAGAGAGAGAGAGAGAGAAAAAAAAAAAACTGTTATTTTTTATTACTAGCTAAACTACAATCCTAGTTGGAAAAGGAAGATTCTATTAGCCGAAGGGATTCAACAGGGAGAAATATCTCAGCGAGGAGAGGAAATAGGGAAATGAATAAGCGATATAAGAAATAATGAAGAGTCGAGATAAAATATTTTAAAAATCGGTCACAACCTCTACACGCCCTCGACCGTCAAAACACAGAAATAATTCTTAGCCATGATAAATTATTGATCACTTGTTCTTGTCGGTTATCACTGCCACTCTTGGCCTTCTATATGCCTCCCTTAAGGTAAACCAAAAGACATCAAGTGTGGTTCCCTTCTGGAAGCACCTTTTTGGAACACTTTGCACATATTTAGGGCTATACTATGAGAGAGAGAGAGAGAGAGAGAGAGAGAGAGAGAGAGAGAGAGAGAGAGAGAGAGAGAGAGAGATTTTGTACTGTAACAGTTGATGACGATGATGGAGACGGATCTTTAAATAACAGGAAAAATACCTCAAATTATTAACCAAAAGACTCACAATCTTCATTAGATACATTTCCACTTCAATAGCATTCATTTTTTTGCATCACCAGCAGAGCATACAAAGGGGAGAATATGTTGCCTGAGTTCCGGGTACTTTAATTTACTAGTTGGCAACTCTAATTAAAGAACACCCGTTAATGAGTTCTCAAGTCAGCAGCGGAATCTGCTATTACCTCAAAAACAAAAAAGTTTGGAAATTACAGGAACTAAAGTTGTAATGTAGGAGTTTTTATGTAGTTTTTTTATTTGAATTGCTTTTTGGGCTCCAATTTTGTTCCTTGTTTATCTCATATCATCTTGGTTTTCCGATTATAATATTTATATACTGATGAATTGTACTATTAAGAATGTGAAGAACACCTGACTTTAAAATACATCTTGAAATTTATGTTTTCTCTAAGGATTTGTTTCCACAAAGAAGAATTGTTAAGTCTTTGATATTTTTTTTCATTTATAAATAACTCAATTCAGGTGAGAGAGAGAGAGAGAGAGAGAGAGAGAGAGAGAGAGAGAGAGAGAGAGAGAGAGAGAGAGAGAGAGAGAGAGAGAGAGAGAGAGAGAGAGAGACCGAGAGAGAGAGAGAGCTTAGTAGTTCTGAATAAAGAAAAAAAGGCAGATGTAAAACTAGAATTATTTGACAAAGATAACGAAAAAGCAGGATAAAACACATTGATAACCAGAAAAGAACCCTTCGTAGATTATATATATATATATATATATATATATATATATATATATATATATATATATATATATATATATATATATATATATATATATATATATATATATATATATATATATATATATATATATATATATATATATATATATATATATATATATATATATATTATATATATATATATATATATATATATATATATATATATATATATATATATATATATATATATATATATATATATTGATATATATATATATATATATATATATATATATATATATATATATATATATATATTTATATATATATAAGATATATATATATATATATATATATATATATATATATATATATATATATATATATATATAAGGACCATTAATAATCTATATTTCATTGAAAAAAGAAGGAATCCAACCCGGTATCCCAACCACAACCCTGGGTAGAAGAATAAGGTGGAGCGTAATGCCGGTATATATATATATATATATATATATATATATATATATATATATATATATATATATATATATATATATATATATATATATATATATATATATATATATATATATATATATATATATATATGAAAAAACATTGTGCAATGTTCAACGCAGCTCAAAGCTCGATCATCCATGAATTATAATAAGATTAGGTGGTAGTTGTATCAGTGCGTTTCACTGCAAAGGAAGCCATGAATCTATCAGCTGACTCAGCTTCTAACGATTCCAAACGATTTATTGAAGAGGAAATTCTTGCAGGAGCTTCGTGGAGATGGTGATATTGAGGAGGGAGAATGGGGTGAGGTGGCCAAATATATTCCAGTCAACATGAAATTACGTTGTAAGAGTTGATCCGGAAATATTCCTGAATGATATATGATTGATATTAAGGATATTTTTTCTTGAAATAATTACTTTTGTTTTTATAGTGAAATGATGTACGTAAGGCATGATTACTTTTTTGATATTTTAATGAGATGCTATAACTAAAAGTATTGGAAAATTACACCATAAAAAAAGAAAAAAAAATCTTCTATTTCCGAATATTATATTTACGGTTATCAATACTTAATAAATTATTTCTTAGAACTATTGTAGGAATAAATAAGAGATTCTCTGTATTTTTGTAGTTCCTGGGATGGAAAACAATTTCATGGTTATAAAAATTTGATAGAGCATATGGAATAGACAGGTTTGTCTGTAAAGAGACTGCAGTTGAATTGACTGTCTTTGAAGTTACTTTGGGCAATGTTTTCCGATGCAAAAAGTACTTACAGGCTATCAAGGAATTCTCAGTGCCTAAAGACATCACTGGTGTATGATCTTGATTTAGAATCGTAATGGCAGAGAGATGCTCTTTCCAGGAAAATTATAAAACCAGGTACCCCATTTTACTGGGACGGATACACCAACAGCTTATTTGAGGAATATAAGGCTGCGTTCACAGACAAGATAGAGGAAAGTGTCAGGATCTTCGATAAAGCCATATCCACTTGCTTTCCCAAAGACTGGGGATAAAGTTTCCTTGGTTTCTGAATACTTCAAAAACACTGCAGCTACCTTAGTGCCGAAGCCAATCTGCTGTCATACTTGGTGGATGATAACACTTGAAAGCGCTCTCATGTACTCTGCTGAGCTGCACTTTGTACCTGTGAAATGTAAGCTCTTGCTTTAGCTGCTGCCCTAAACAAGGCCAGTCTCTTGAAGACATCTCCAATATGCACCTCCGAAATTTGATAAAGACCCGGCAATTACTTTTTCACATGATATGTGTGCCAGGCATCTGTCACTATGAGGCAGATAGCGTTTTTGTCACCTGACGGGTAAGATCATCCAAATAATGTTTGTTGATGATGTGGCCACCCTGGACTCCTATCCAACAGCCAAATTTCACCACCATATAGCTTCCTGCACCCTCACCAATAGAAAACCTGAACACTATCAGAGAACCAAAGATAATGTCAGCTACAGTCTGTTTCACCCTATTTGGTCTGAAGTCGGTGATATGGAATATGGTACATACAGCCACAACCTGTTATCAGAATTTGAGTCAACTTGCTGAAATTATTAAGTCCAGAATGAGTCAGTCCTGTCAGAAGATTCCTGAATGCCTATGCAAATACTTCAAGGTCCCAAATGGCCAAGCCACAATCGATGGCGTCATGCTTACAAGAATTGGATAATTATAACCACTTCCCTCCTACAGGAAGTGGTAGC
Source organism: Palaemon carinicauda (assembly GCF_036898095.1). NCBI lineage: Eukaryota > Metazoa > Arthropoda > Malacostraca > Decapoda > Palaemonidae > Palaemon > Palaemon carinicauda. The sequence continues at coordinate 100,484,751 of NC_090734.1, forward strand.
CACTCTTCACGCTGCTCACCTGTTTTGTCCGGTGAGAAGGAAGTGACCTTCCCGGAACCAGTCAGCAACTAGCGGGCCAACTGTTATGGGGAAAAGGGATTCCTAGGTCTCATGATTCTAAAAGCTAATTTGTATATAATTGTCACTTTTGAGCTTGGTGCGAGTGGCCATGCCTCTTCCCCAGAGTTAGGTACAGGTGGCATTGGGGATATGGAGTATTGCTTCATAAGACTTCCTGTTCAAGCTCACAGTTCCCTCCACAGGGCTTAACCTCCTGAGGAATCTGTAGCCTAACTCTCAGGATCAGCCCTGTTTCAGTGATCGGGTAGAAAGAAATCGTGTTTTTTTTTTTTTTTTTTTTTTTTTTTTTTTTTTTTTTTTTTTTTTTTTTAACCCCTATCAGGACTTCCTGTAATGTCTTCCTAGGAGCCTCTCAATTCTCAGCCCTTTCAATCCACCCAACGTGGTCCTTCCAGGCAATGGGGCGTCAAGAATAAGGCTGATGTCAAGTGCCACTTCCCATGCCGAGAGTAGGGGGTTCTTTTTCATTCTTTGTACAACAAAGCTGAGGCATGGGGTCGAGCCTTGGGTAGTGAGTGTCCTTCAAAATGGTTACTCACTTCCATTTTAGTCCTTTCCTAAACCCCCACCTGCCCTACCTAACTTTCTGATAATTCTCCTCCATTCCCCCAACATCGGGAGAACTTAGGCCTTGTAGACAGATGTAGGAGGGATGGTGAAAGGCAGGTTATTGACTCATCATCACTAAAGGGCTTTGTGCATGAAAAGAAGTTCAGGAGGAAAACAGTACGGTCTGATCTGAGTTCCAATAGAAAGGAAGACTTTATGCTTTCAGTAGATCTGAAGGAAGCATACCTTCAAGTAGCAGTTCATCAGTTCTTTCGTAAGCACCTCCACTTCTTCCTCTATGGTATAGTGTACCAGTTCAATACACTTGTGCTGCAATGTGTATATTGCTCGTTTGGTACTCAAGCAGATGTTTACATTAGTAGCAGCTAAGGCCCAATCACGGGTATTATGTATGTGGATATATCTCAAGAAGTAGCAGATTCTGGCCTCCTTCATGGGTCATTTACTACAGAATTGAATTCGATTTTTCGTTTTAGTACTAATTTTGGGATATGTGGTTAACTGGAAAATTCTAATCTCTTATCAAAAAAGAGGTTGAAGTATTTGAGCATGCTGATAGTAACAGCAGCAGCGAGAGTCTTTGTCGGACAATCTCCTCACTAAGCTCAAGGAGGTAGTGCTACATTTCTGTCTAAGACAGAATTACCAGTTCATGCTGGCAGTGTCTTCTTGGCCACCTTTCTTGTTGAAGAACTTCATTGTTTCTCACAGGCTCCTCCACAAGAGATCTTTTTGGTAATGTTTGAAGAATCATAGATCAGAATCCATGGGTTTCCCTTCCCATTCTCTTCCAGAGTTACAAGATGCTTAGGGCGATCTAACCTGTTGGCTGAACAAGGAAACCCTCCCCTTGGGAGTCCAATTTGACTGTCCACCTCTAGACATGTAACAGTACTAATATGTGTGACAAATGGAGGAGGGGTGCACGCAACACAACTTAGTCGTCTCAAAGATGTGTTCAAAAGAAGATTCTACTCATCAACGTCTTTGTAAGATATTACCTTTTCTAGCACTGCAAGCATTCCAAGAATATTGAGGAAACACTCAGTAGGGTTGTTGCGATAACACCACAATAATGACTTACATCAAGGAAAGGAGCCCACTTTACTCCAGCTCTGCCAACTGGCAAAATGGATACTCATCGGGGTGTCATTCCATGCTGTAGAGTTATTATCTTATGATGTTCCCAGCAGAGAAATTGTCTAGTAAACACAATCAGTTGTTAGGGTCTTTAACCCTGCTCCTTCCGCTAATCAACCGATTGTTGATTATGCCAGACTCAGGTTAACTTCTGTGGCTTCCAGGTGGCTTCATGCCATGCATTATTCCATGTTATTGACTATAATCGAGGTCCAGAGAGAATTCCCTACGTCCCTCAATTTTCAAGGAAAAGTGGGTCATCTTCTAGGATTGGTGTAGCAAAAAGGATTTTCCTTAGGTCTGAACGTCCCTAGCGCAAATTATGGACTTCATTGTCTTTCTTCACTGAGATACCTTCAACTCAGTTGTTGCTGTCAAGGCTACTATTACGCCTTGGGCATTGCCTTTTGACGAAAGGGGATAAACATCTCCGCCTTGTAGGAGTTGTCTATGTTCGTGAAGAGCTTAAAATGGTTTTGCACACATACACTGTTTCTCAAGAGACTTACAAATACCAGTTGAGTCTTTCAAAAGGGGGTTGGCTAAGGTTCCTCTTGCTTAGCGTTCCACGCTGAGACGTGGAAGGAGGTCCCTTATTTGGGTGCCAAGTTAGGTGACTAAATCTTAGAGCCAATTGGATCACAACCCCAGGTTCGAGTCTTTCTCCATCCCCCATCTAGGAGGAGTGTTTGAAGGGGATTTAGAAGAGATGCTATCGTGTCCCGTGAAGGCTCTGCAGTGTATCTGAAGAAAACCCGGAACTTCAAACCTTAGAGTTTACGAATGCTCCTCAACACTGAGAGGACCATCAAGAGGGTTGAAATAACACCAAGAACCAGACCAGAGCTTATGAAGTCAAGGGTTAGACCCCAACTTGGCCTTCAAGAGGAATCTTGCAGTCAGACAGGTGTTGAGGACTGGGTTGCCCATACAGAACACCACCTTCACAGCCTTGAATCTACACGATTATAGCTAAAATTCTTTTGATGACTTTGTTCTTGGTCTTGTGTTGGCTTCTTAAATAGTTGTGTAGCAAGACCAGCTACTATTATTATTATTAGCATTATTTCTGTTATTATTACCAGCTAAGCTACAACCCTAGGTAGAAAATCAGGATGTTATAAGCCCAAGGAGTTCAACAGGGAAATATAACCCAGTGAGAAAAGTAAATAAGGAAATACATAAACTTCAAAGGAGGTAAGGGGTAATTAAAATGGAAAAAAATAAGAACAATAACAACTTTAAAATAAATCTTTCATATATAAACAGGACAGTAAACATATGGTCTAAGGAAATGCATGGATTCAAGTCTAAAATTAGACGTGGAAGGAGTTCCCTTATTTGGGTGCCAAGTTAGGTGACTAAATCTCACAGCCCCAGGTTCGAGTCTTTCTTCATCCCCCATCTATGAGGAGTGTTTGAAGGGGATCTAGAAGAGATGCTATCGTGTCCCGTGAAGGCTCTGCAGTATATCTGAAGAAAACCCGGCACTTCAAACCTTAGAGTTAACGACTGTTCCTTAACACTGAGAGGACCATCAAGAGAGTCGAAATAACACCAAGAACCAGACCAGAGCTTATGAAGTCAGGGGTTAGACCCCAACATTACCTTCAAGAGGAATTTTGCAGTCAGCCAGGTGTTGAAGACTGGGTTGCACATACAGAACACCACCTTCACAGCCTTAAATCTACACGATTATACCCAAAATTCTCTTGATGACTTTGTTCCTGGTCTTGTGCTGGCTTCTTAAATAGTTGTGTAGCAAGACCAGCTACTATCACTATTATTAGCATTATTATTGTTATTATTACTAGCTAAGCTACAACCCTCGGTAGAAAAGCAGGATGTTATAAGCCCAAGGAGTTCAACAGGGAAAAATAACCCAGTGAGAAAAGTAAATAAGGAAATACAGAAACTTCAAAGGAAGTAATGGGTAATCAAAATAAAAAAAAAAATAAGAAAAATAACTACTTTAAAATAAATCTTTCATATATAAACAGGACAGTAAACATCTGGTGTATGGTAATGCATGGATTCAAGTATAAAATGAAGGTAGAATGACAGGCTCTTTTCCTTCATTCTTTCTGTACCTCTCTAGAGGACAAAGCGGTCGAAGCGTTATTTGCTGAATCTAACTTGTTTCTCTTAAACGACACTTCTGAGATCCATACTTTAGAATCTAGAAAAGTGTCTTCCCCATCCTGCCTAGACATTTTAGAGGATCGCATAATATATACAAACCAGTCAATCTTTATTCACCAGATATATTATCGCAGACTGCTACCCCCTTCGAGGGAAGGGATATCTTGGATAGCCCAAGACTTATCAGCCTATTCATCCCTATGATAGACGGATAGGAACTTTCTGGTGTCATCTCATTGACACCTGTACGGGAAAGGATAGATTTCCATTTTCAGGGGAAAAAAATTAACCAGCCACTTCGGTTCAATGGGGATTTTTGACCCACAAATTAGCGAGTCTTTCTATTCAAAGGACGGAAGGTTCGTATACGGTTAGGAACAAATAAATTTAGAAAAAATAATTTGTACTTTTCGTACCTATACGAACCTGAGTCGTTCAAGTTACAATTCCTAACTAAACCATCCCTCTGTCTTGAGCAAAAAGGTGAAAAGTGAAGAACTTCCGACAGGTAAGGGGGGGGGGGGGGGCTGGCTCGTCTCTCCGTCATTCACCAAATACCGTAAACTACCTCGTTAACTACTTCACAGGCAGTCCCAAATCGAGCTGAAAAAAAATATCCTTTATTTAAAAGACAGAATTTTAAAGCTAGGATAAATACAAATTAATTTTGAAATGATATATTTTTCAAATGTTAATGGCATTAACATATTTATCATAAGTATTGTTGAAAGAAATACTGCCGTGTTCATTTATAGCTTACAAAATGATCATATCCAATTAAAAGTAACTTTGAATTGAAGAATGCTTTTTGATAAAGAATAATTAAGCGTTAAAGCGCTGCTCTATGGTTCATAATGATACGTATTATAAAAACAAACTACAGGAAACATAACTGGAACGTTATTTACCACAAAAGTGCTGGAAGTAAAAACTCGCCAAAGATTATCATTCAATCTTATCAAAACCAAGAAAAGTTATTGGAACGTAGGTAAATGAAAGTCCAATTATGGACGAAGGCTGGAAGAACGTAGGATGGAAGAACTATGGGGTTAAATACTTTAAGAAGCTATTATAACTATAATGAAGATGACATATTTCTATAATAAAAAAAAAAGTACCTTGCAACATGCAGAGGACCTTGAAGCATGTTATTAAAAGAAAGTACGCCCTACCTTGGCACTTCGATTTCATGACAATCCTCTAGTACATTTCTTACAATAAATCTAAACACCTTCAAAACAAATACTTAACGTATAAAAAGCAAGTTCTTTAAATGGAGGATAAAAAGAAGACCAACAAGAAAAACCAACGCCAAATATAGATAATCTGGAAATCTTGAGATAAATTATATATAATTCATTTTTTTTTATTACTAGGAATGTTCGTAAGACGCCATGGTTACACGATTTCTTTTTACTATCTCTGTAACTTTCGAGGTTTTTTTACCTGTAGAAATTCATTGCGATATTTCCACACAGAAAATAAACATGGTAGGACTTTTCGTACACTGGTAGAAGGTCAATAGCGAGAATTTTTCAGTAGGTAAAATATAATTAAATTTTCAAAAGGAAAAAAAAAGTTTTATTCCCTCTTTTTTGCTTTTGAGAATTATTAGATGAATTTTCCATCCAATGTCTATTGGTAAAATACTGAAGGACAAAAACACTAAAACTTTATTTTTCTTTATGAAATCAATTTAAAAAAAAAGAATAAATTATAGTTTGAAACAAAAGGAAGTTATTTGTAAAAATACAAATAGATATATTATTAGTTTTAATCAGATTTCCCTTGTTTAAAGGCAACAAACATCAAAAGCTCATTTTATTAAAATCTTCATGAATACTCCCTTACATGTGTACACAGGTGTTTCCGAACTGTAGAACTTCATTTAAAGAAAAGAGACCAAAGAAAGATAACACTAAAGAATAGAAAAAGAAAATACTATTACTAAAGAAAGATAGAAGAAAATAAACTTCACAGCAAAATTTTGTCAATAAAACGAAAAGGGAAATGTTCACATAAACGAATAGAAGCTATGGTTAGAGGAGATTGATAGCAAAAGGGAAAAGAAAATTCAAAGAATAACGAACGGAAAAAATAAACCGCACACGAATGAAATAGAGAAACATTTCTTTTTGTTTGCATATACTCCCGTTTCCCGTGTAATTCAGGTAACAGATAGATTTGTTCTATACTCAAGTATATTCGATCTAAAATAATTTCATACGCTTAAGCGCACATTCTCTCTCTCTCTCTCTCTCTCTCTCTCTCTCTCTCTCTCTCTCTCTCTCTCTCTCTCTCTCTAATGCGAATGGATGAAATAGCTAAGACAAAAAAAGGTTTGTTTAAATAAATCCTACCTGTGTCGGTCACTGACCTAAATACGACGTAAAATTTAATTAATCTTATTTATGACGTTAATCGAATAACATTATAGTAACGTTGTGTAGTTTATTAAAAACTTTATGCTTCATTAATATAAAGATATATTATTTGGATAGTTATTATTCATGTTGTGATTTTCACCAGTTTATTAAATCTGCCCGATGTACTGGGCGGATCGCAAGGCCTTAAGGGCAAGATTCCCAAAACTTTCCAGGATTTTATTAAAATACGGCGATAAAATTTACAATTTTATTACAAAAATAAACTCTGATAAAGACAAACAACATTCTTAAGCATTCACAAGACTTACTGAAAAAACAAGACTGACCCTAGGTAATATAGCATGTGCTCTTCAAGCACAAAGTCCACACCGGACTCATTAACAAACTGAAAATAGTGCCAATTCGAATTCAATACACAACGAATCACACACCAAATATCCCTATTCTTATTTAACTCAGGAATCAGATCCCCAATCACAAGGATCTTTACACTAAACTGCGATATAAAAACTAAACGTCTTGCACTCAAACTTCTACTACAACCAACCTGGTAGACAAGGTAGAGAGGAGAGATAACAATTAGAGGGGACTTACTTTGGTCGGGGACGTTGGATCAAAGAGGACGAGCTATCCTTGCAACCCCCGACGTCACCTTTTTGGCGCAATTTGCCCTGAACCTAAATTTCTACATTGGATTTTTTTATCATGTTACAACAGAATGACTTTATTTTTCCTAATCTTAAATTATCAGCAATTGATTTTATTAGTCTCAGTGCCTTCCTACCAGGCGGTTTCCCTTTTTGGCTCTAAACGTTCACGTCTGGAACTACATTCATTCGCCCGCGAGTTTCTCCTCTCCCTCCAATTTGACGTAGTCGTAGGCGGAGTCAAATGGCGGGAATTTCGATTGATCGGGTCGAAATTCCCGACATCCTCCACGCCCCAAAATAAGGAGCGATGAAACGTCGGTCAATTGGATGGAGCTAGACTTGGGGTGAGGGGAGTGGCTTACTCCGAGACTCTGTTAGGCTCGCTGCGTAGCGCTCCGCAACGACTCGAACAGAGTACGCACAATATACTACAGCAATGTTACCCCGGGGTAATAAACACAATCAATAATATAGTCATATAACAGATCAAAATAGGCAATGGGCCTAGCAATTCTAAAGCACTCGTGTAATACACATAAGGAACAGCAGAAATAAGTGATATGTACACATTTTACAATTCAATTGGCAAGCAATTAGGCAATGGGCCTAAGACAATTCAAGAAATGGTAGAAATGCAATCATAATAAGTCAAGTGCAACGACAATTAGGCAATGGGCCTAAGACAATTCAAAAAATGGCAGAAATACAATCATAATAAGTCAAGTGCAACGACAATTAGGCAATGGGCCTAAGACAATTCAAAAAATGGCAGAAATACAATCATAATAAGTCAAGTGCAACGACAATTAGGCAATGGGCCTAAGACAATTCAAAAAATGGCAGAAATACAATCATAATAATTCAAGTGCAAAGACAATTAGGCAATGGGCCTAAGACAATTCAAAAAATGGCAGAAATACAATCATAATAATTCAAGTGTAAAGACAATTAGGCAATGGGCCTAAGACAATTCAAGAAATGGCAGAAATACATATGACAATTCAACTTCAGTCTGTCTCATCTCACAATAATCGAGACTTCTATAGCGCTGCTACATGCAGGCCGTTACTTAATGGAGTACAAGAGGGAGGGGCAGGTTCTGTGCAACGCTCGGTCTGTACGCACGAGAGACCATCCCGTCCCCGTACTCCACCCCTAAGCACTTCCAACCTCCGCAGATTCACGCACACCTCACAAACTCCACCCTCCCCACCTTCTAGATAGAACACGCCCCCTTTTCACTTACAGTTTGCAGCTACTTTTTATATATCGTCACCTTTCAGTAGACAGTCCATTAGTTCTCGCTGTTTCACGGCAGCCCTTCTCAATGGGCGTGCAGAACGTCTTTGTGCGTTCGTCTGCTCTGATTCAGTTTCATTTTCATTTTCACTTCTTTCACTAACTGCATAGTTCTCACCTTCCTCGTCGCTGTCGTCCGTTCCTGTGGCGGGTTGTTGAGTTGTCGTAACTGTTGCCATACCCTGGTCGTTCCCAGACGTCTCGGCTATCCCTGGCATTCCGGCTGTCGAACTGTACGCACCCTCTTCTCCGTCATCGCCGTCGTCTCCTTCATGGTCATCCTCAGAGGGGGCTATTTCTAGGGGAACCAGGTGGCTGACAGCTCGCAGCGATTCGACACCCTCAAACAACACTTTCACCGAGCGTACGACTCCGTTGTCGTCAGGATACGTCTCCACGACACGTCCCAGTGGCCAAGTCGCTCTCTTCTTATTGTCCTGCTTCACTAGCACGATGTCTCCGGGGTGCAGCTTGGAGGGTTCCCCGGGCCGACTGTCGTGCCGGGCCCTCAAGGCACTCAAGTATTCCTTTCTCCAGCGTTCCCTAAAGGCTTTGAGCGAATCTGTCAATCTTACGTAACGATCACGTAGCTTCCGAGAGGTGAAGGTTGCGTTCAGATGGTCGTCCGGTAGGATGGGGGCCATGAGGTGGACTTGGTGTCCTCTTATCAAATGGGAGGGGGTGAGGACTTCATCCTCGCGCTCGTCACCGCTGTACATGAGCGGTCGATTATTCACCACTGCTTCTGCTTCTTTCACGAGGGTTAGCACGTGGGCGTCCGGCAGGTACTTCTTTCCGAGGGCTATCTGGAGGGTCCGTTTCGTTACTCCTATCAAACGCTCGAAGAACCCACCTTTCCAAGGTGCACGGGGCGTCTGAAACCGCCACTTTATGCCAGTTTTCCTCAGGAACTGCTGGACTTCGTCCTCTTCATAAAGTCCCTGCAGGAGGTGGCTGGCAGCCTTGAAGGTTTGATGGTTATCGGACATGATGAGCTGTGGGGCACCGTGGGTGGCGCTAAACCGTCTAAGTGCCAACACGAATTCTTCTGCTTCCAAAGAAGGACAGAAGTCAAGGTACACGGCTCTGCTGGCCATGCAAGTTACGATAAGTATATACCCTGGCCGTGTTTCCGTGTGTATAGCTGCTGTGTGGTCCACTCCGACCGCCGTGAACGGTTTTGTGAGGGTAATCCTTTCCTTTGGCAGGGGGGGTGGTGGTGGCTGTCTCGTTAGAGGCTGGAAGGCCAGCTTGCATTCAGGGCATTGCCGCACGGTTCGCTTCGCAATGGAACGAAGACCCGCCACCCAACATTTCTGTCGAAAGATACCTATTAGAGTATTCACCCCACAATGCAAATGTAACTGATGTAAATAATTTAGATACATCCTAACCAAATGCCCTTTGGCTGGCAAGAGAATTAAATGATCAGTTTCTCCTACATGGGACACTCGTCCCCTGGTGCAGATGAGATTATCTACCAAAACTAAATTCAATTGTCTAGCAAAATTAGCAACTTCACGAGGGGGTCTGACTCCGCCCTCTAAGTAGGCATAAACAGTAGGCAAATAATGTTTTTGCTCTAATTTTACTACAATACTGAACGGATGCCGTTCTATCTTAGCAAACTTTAAAACTAGTCTGGCTACTCGTAACAAGAATTGGAACCCTACTTCCCTCTTCAGGACGTCCCAAATCTCGCCTGGGGGGGTAGGACACATCTCCTCCCTTAGCTCCTGCACCGCCGCTACTACGTGAGTTTGATGTAGTAAATCTTCCTCCTCGCAAGGAACAGGCCTTCCCGTGGTCCTGAGAAATTCTGGACCGTTCCTCCACAGGGGGTTAGCTTGCAATTGTTGAGCCGTTGCGCCTCGGGATAGGATATCGGCAGGGTTCTGCTGACTAGGGACATGGTTCAGACTGAAACTACAAACCTGCTGAATAAAATTAATTTCCGCCACTCTGTTAGAAACAAACACATTTTTATTAGACCTGGCATCGGGCGATGCTACCCATGCCAACGTTACCTTACTGTCGGTCCACATTACTATTTCCCGTGGCTCGATCAGATCCTTGAGCGTTCTTGCTAGTCTGCTGCCTAACAACAAGGCCAGCAACTCTAGCTTAGGGATCGTCAGCTTGCTCATCCCTTTCGGAGTGATCCGGGTTTTACTTGTTACCAGACTTACCCGATTGCGTTCGTCCCTAGTATATGCTACTGCTCCATATGCCTTACTGCTGGCATCGGTGAACACATGAAGTTGTAAGCCTTTTTTTCCTATTGATCTTTGAAAGGTGATGTCGCTCACCGCTTTCAAGTCATTCAACAATTCACTTGCCTCTTCAGCACTCTCTTTTCCTAAAACATCATCCCAACCTACATTATCCTCCCATAGTTGTTGAAGGAAAAGCTTTCCCCTTACAAATAATGGGCTTATCAAACCTATCGGATCATATATGGAGACTAATAGGGAAAGTACCCTACGCTTCGTGGGCACCCATCCCTCCCCCAACTCACAGATCCTTTTGCTTTCTTTCACACACAATCTGTCCACGTCCCGGGCCCATCGCAGCCCGAGCACGTTCACACTCACAGGCTCATTCCACTGTCTCTCGCTATCGAAGGCCAAGTGATTGCTGGCCCACCCTTCTAAGGGCATACCCGCCCTTTTTAAGATGTTATGAACAGACTCATGCTCTTGCCTCATACGTTCTATATCTTCAAACGTGGCCAGATAATTATCAACATAAAAAGATTTTACTAAATCTGGGCGCCCTTCCTCTTTAAAATGACAATTTAATATTTGCTGTAGCAAAAATGGACTAGCTGTGATGCCGAACACCACGACTCTAAAGGCGAAGGTAAGCGCTCGACCAGCTGCCTTGCGCCACAGAAATCGTGTGTATTTGGCATCACGAGGATCTAACAAAACACGATGGAATGCTTTACTTATGTCGGCTAACATGGCATATCGATTCAACCTAAACCTTATAATTAAACTGTATGCTACTTCTACCAAATTGGGCCCAGGTAAAAGACATTCATTCAAGGACTTGCAACCTTGTGACTTGGCAGAGGCATTGAACACGATTCTAAGGGGGGTGGTACGGCTGTCTTTCTTAACACCAAAGTGTGGCATGTAATAACCTTCCACTACGGGATTTTTCACTTCTGATATAAAACCTGCTTCGAGATACTTATCTATCACTCCCTGATATTGTTCAAGATATTCCCTATCCTTTTTGAATTTTGTCTGCAACGACTCTAACTGCGCCATAGCGTTACGATAATTGGTTTCTGGCCTAGCATCCGATCCAAATGGTAGGCTAACCTGATATCCCTCAGGTTTTCTTACAACGCTTTGCGATACCTTTCGCACGGCCTCGGCCTCGCGAACAGTGTATTGCTCAGATGGGGCGATACCAACACGGTCTAATCGCCACCACTCATCTACATCATACAGATATGGCTCGTCCGTGATTCTGCACACTCTCAACGTTCTTACTTGTTCGACCCTTTCCCCTTGGAACAGCCACTGTGGCACCTTCCCGTACGGGGACATACCACTATGCGTTAAGAAAAGATTTATCCCATCTACTTTTTCTACACCTATGACAAAATAGCTAAAATAATCAGCCCCAACTAATATGTGAACGTTCTTCATGGTATCTGATTGGTTTGCTGGATCGGCTAACGTGACTCCCTTGGTCAGCAGATGCTGTCTGACTTTAACATAACCCACGTTATGTATCGGGACGTCCACGTGTTCGTGTGCCACCAATTTCATACGCACGATTCTTTTCCCCATTTCAACCCTGCAACTTACTACATCGTATTGGCCGCTTATTTCCTCGGAACCAAACGGAGCGATATTCAAGGATACTCTTCCTACCACCGGTAGGCCTAATTGACGGGCAATTTTTGCAGAGATGAAGCTCCTCTGGCTTCCTGAGTCGAGAAATAGGCGGACTCGCTTACTACCTTGCCTTTGTTGAATACCTGCCATGGCTGTTGGCAAGATAGTGCATGGGAGGTCCACATCAGACCTCTGCGCGATCTTTGCGCTCGTGCACGGCTTAGATTCTACTTTAACCTTAGACGGACGGGGGGCATTTTGGTTCTGTGCAGGCGTCGCATTTACTACGGGGCGGGACGTTGTTGATTGACTATTACTATTACTAGGGATTGATTGCGGTCTACCCGCGTCGCAAATCGCAGTGTGGTGCTTAGCATTACAGTTTCTACAGGAATTTGATACGGGACATTTATCGCTACGATGGCCTGATTTCGTGCAATTGAAACAAAGACCCCTTTTTAGTAAAATGCGACGTCTAGCAGCTACGTCTGTCACTTGGCGACATCCGTGAGGCGGGTGCCGTTCGCTACAAAATGGGCAGGAATTTTGGTGGATGGGATGGGTTTTCGGTCTTACACTACTGTCTGGTCTTTTGTCACTCTCAAGACTGTCGCCTCTCTGCAATGCATCGTCTTCTAACATTCTTACTATGAAATCTATTGCCTCAAAAAACTCGTCCAACGTATAGTCGCATTTCCTCAAATGCTCTACCACCTTGCGGTATAGTTTTCCCTCTGACAATTTTTGATTAATGAGGCTCATGACCATGCCCTGGCCTAAGTCATTGGTACTAAGTCTTTTGATTTGCTCAATAATGATAGTTAACTCAAAACGGAACCTTTTTAATTCTACTGGGTTTAGTGACGGCACAAAGATGTTTGCTAACTTGCGGTGCAGAATCACGAGCGTTTGGTGCACGTTGCCATACTGCTTATCTAATAAATCTAATGCTACTCTATAGTTCGCGGCGGTTACACTCAGAGATTTGATAATCCGGAGCGGCTCTTTGCCCAACGTCCCCAATAAATACGTGAATTTAGACACTTCGTCTAAATCCGCTCTTCGATCCACGTGGATCGTGAATAATTCACGGTACGATGCGTACTCTTGCACTTCCCCTTCAAACGTGGGGAGAGGCAGCGGCTTCAACCTGGGGAGGGCAACATTCCCCGTTGAAGGGCCTTTCACTTTATCTATTCTATTGTACAATAGTGTGGAAGCGCGTGTCGCTTCACCTAACATATGCCTAATTCGGGCTTCGATACTAGACTCTAATTTAACTCTCTGGTTTTTGTACAACTCTTTAAGCTGTCGGACCTCTGCCTGCAACTCCGTTACCAAGTTCTGGTAAACGGACTCGGAGTAGGTCTCTATCAGTGCCCTTTGCGTTTCGCTTAGCAAATCCTCCAGTAGGCCCATCGACGCCTCGATATGCACGATCGTGGACACAGCCATCTTAATTACTTTACTTTACGTTTGGGGGGGTTGGACAAGGCAAGGAAAAAAGGATAATTTAACGTTAAGAAGGGACTCAAAGAACTGACCCACGTGGGCGATCGCACATCGGGACGTAGAGGACCTTAATTGTTAGTCTCTCTCTCTCTCAAAGGCTCATATTTTAAATTAGTCCTGTCCGGCTCTGGGAAGCGCTTGCGATCCGGTTCGAAGGACCAAATGTTGTGATTTTCACCAGTTTATTAAATCTGCCCGATGTACTGGGCGGATCGCAAGGCCTTAAGGGCAAGATTCCCAAAACTTTCCAGGATTTTATTAAAATACGGCGATAAAATTTACAATTTTATTACAAAAATAAACTCTGATAAAGACAAACAACATT
>NC_090734.1:100506213-100508713 GCF_036898095.1 Palaemon carinicauda
CCAATGACTTCTACAGCCACTTACTGCCTGCCATCCGCCGCAGTTTTGCTACTACCAAAACAAATTTGGGGAAACCGCGATGAAATGTGCGAAGGATTGTCAGTGGGCAAAAAACGTGTAATTAGGCCATTGCTCGTGGCGGTGGCCTCCCGTGTTTCCAATCTTTTCTTTTTACCTGATGCAGGAACAGGCGTGCGATTTTTGGTAGACACGGGTGCTTATCGTTCTCTTTTGCCAAGGGAACTCTTCAGGACACAATGTAGTCTGTCTACGTCTGCCGATGTACGCTTGGTAGCTGCCAACGGATCTGCGATACCCACTTACGGTTACGAGAACCTCAGATTATCGTTTGGAAACGGACAATTTAATTGGAAGTTTCTCGTTGCAGACGTCACATTGCTGATCATTGGTGCAGATTTCCTCTCATTTCCACCCTCTATTCTATGTCACCCACCAACGATTGGTTAACACAGACTCGTACTTGTCGACACATCTTTAACCCGCCCCCTCCAATCTCGCTCTCCACATCAGCGCACCCATGGATGCCTACGCCCACCTCCTCACATCGTACCCGGAAGTTTACCGTCCAGAATTTCGTCAAAATCCCACGGCTCCTGCCAAGCACCGGTCTTTATCACCATATCAAGACAATGGGACCCCCAGTGTTCTCAAAATTCCGACGTCTGGCACCGTAACAATTGGCAGCTGCCAAATACACGTTCGCCAAAATGCAGGAAATGAGCATTTGCCAAAAGGCCTCTAGCCCAGGGTCGTAACCCTTACACATCGTTTTGAAGAAAGACGGCTCCCTCCGTCCGTGCAGGGATTAAAGGCGCCTGAACATGCAAACAGAACCGGATCACTAACCCCTCCCAAACATCGCTAACGTGACCTCCTACCTGCACATAGCGAAGGTTTTCTCCACGCTCGACCTCCTGAAAGGGCATTATCAGGTGCCTATGAACCCAGAAGACATCCCCATGACCGCCATCACCACTCCGTTTGGTTCATACACCTTCAATTACTCCTGTTTTAGCCTTCGTAATACTGGGACCAATTTTCAACGACTCATGGATGGCATCTTAGGGGACCTCCCGTTCTCTGTATGTTATATGGACGACATACTTGTGTTTTCTTCCTCAAAAGAGGAACACCTCCGTCACATGCGCATCGTGCTCAACAGCTTGCAACAAAACGGCCTTGTAGTCAGGTACGACAAGTGTACTTTTGGCGCCAATGGAGTGTCGTTCTTAGGGCACCGCATCACTCCTGAAGAAGTCCATCCCCTCCCTGAGAAGGATGCAGCCGTTCAGGACTTCCCCGTGCCCTCGACCGTCAAAGCTCTGCAAGAATTCTTGGGCATGATCAACTATTATCACCGTTTTCTGCCATTGCCGCCACTCTTGCTCCCCTCTATGCCTTCCACAAGGGCAAGCCAAAGGACCTGAAGTGGGGTCCCCTACAAGAAGCAGCCCTCTGTAATGCAAAGAAGGCCATATCAACCGCAGCAGCTCTCACTTTTCCTATCCCACTTACCCCTCTCCTTCTCTCCCCCGATTCCAGCAACGTCGCTATTGGTGCAGTACTTGAGCAGGTGGTCAACGGCTCGCCCCGCCCATTGGCCATCTTCAGCAGAAAACTAACCAAGGCAGAATCGGGTTATTCTACCTTCGATTGCGAATTGCTGGGGGTGCACTTGGCTGTCCGTCACTTTCGCCATTTCTTAGAAGGTACGCCCCCCGTTATTCGCACAGACCACATGCCTCTGGTGCATGCCTTCACTCGTTAGTCCGACACCTGGTCCACCCGTCAACGCCGACATCTCTCCGCCGTGGCTAAAAAAAATTGCACCCTTCAATACGTCCCTGGAAAAAATTGATCCCGTTGCCGATGCTCTGTCAAGAAACATGTTGGCTGCCGTTCAACTAGGATTGGATTATAACGCCTTGGCTGAAACCCAACGACAGGATCCAGAGTATCAAGCATGTAGGACATCCTGCACGTCCCTCCGTTGGGAAGACTTGACCCTCAAAGACTCCAACACCACCCTCCTCTGTGATGTCAGTACTGGTAGACTGCGACCTTGGATTCCTGCTCCCATGCATCGGCAGGTGTTTGATTTCAATCACGGTCTTTCATATCCTTCGTGCCATTCTACTGCCCAGCTGTTGAAGACCCAGTTCATTTGGCAAGGCATTTCTAAGGATGCTAAGGATTGGGTCCGCGCCTGTACATCTTGCCAAAGTTCCAGAGTACATCGACACACAGATACAGGAGTGGGCACCTTTCCTCAACCTCAGCGTCGTTTCGCACACATTTAGGTCGACGTTGTAGGCCCCCTATCCACATCACAAGGACATCGTTACCTGTTTACCGTTATTGGCAGCTCCACTTGTCGGCCTAAAGCCATTCCCATGGAAACTGCAACGTTCGCCTCATGTACATCTGCTTTACTCTGAGGATGGGTTGCAAGATTTGGTATCCCTAAGCATATTACTTC
>NC_090734.1:100530493-100535493 GCF_036898095.1 Palaemon carinicauda
GAAGAGAGATGATGTTTCCCTCAAGGAGGTTGAGTGAAGAAGGCAAGATGTTCTCCTTCTGGATGCTGACTTACGAAGAAGATCCCCAGTTTTCCCTGGGTAGATCAACCCCACTTGACCCCCAATTGGGGGGGGGGGGGTAGGGGGGATTGGCCTGACCGCTGTCCTATTGGTCAGGCTTGATCTCGTGTCCCATCCTTCACAGCTCGCTTCCCTTGTCCTGGGACCTCGATGTTCTCACGTGACTTGTAGAAGGTAGCTGAAATTGAGATCTCAGGGGGAGTAGACTGGTATAGGATGGTGGGAGGGGGGGTGAGACTCTGGGTAGGGTCCCAAAACTCGTGGCATTTCGACCCATGCTGGCGGGGTCTTTTGTTATTGGAAAAAAGGTGGCGTAAAGACCACCATTACTAACAGCCCCCCATTTTAGCAGAGATTTTGTCCTAAAACAGGACAAGAACTCTGCAAGCAAGGTCTGAAGCCACTAGCCTTAATGATTCCTCCCTCAGTGAGTCTCACCACGATAATGGATAAATATCTAAGCTGCAACTAGGGTCATCATTTTACGGTATTTTGACTGTAAATTAACTTTAAGTGCCACATAGAAATAAGTATGCTGGCTGTGAGGCAGCAACTGAAAAATTAAAATATGCAAAATGGAAAATTAAAATGTAAAAAAAAAAGGTTAAAGTTAAGTGACCTAGTGCAGTGGTAGGCATAAAATTGAAGAAAATTGGCTTATATGCAAAGAAAGATAAAATAAATACATAAAAATAAATTAAATGCAAATAATGATGCCAAGATGGCTCCTCAAGTTTATTTACTTGGGGAGACACCAAGGCCAATTAAAATTTTTCCATACAACCTAAATTAACCTACTGACTATGGCTACGCTATGGTCATGGCACTGTGCATTGGGCACTAATGCTGGGAAAACACATCTCTGTCACCTGAGTTCTTTAGGCGCTTGACCTTCCAGTTGTAGTTCTGGAGGTCTATGCCCCACCTCATGAGCCCCTTATTCCCATTACGTAGCTCAGTCAAGTAGGTTAGAGGATTACGGTCCTTTAGGAAAGTCAGTGGGAACTTTTGGTCCGCACAATAGGATCCAAGATGCTCAAGAGATGAGCCCATGCCTGAGAGCTCATTCTCTTGAGTTTGGAGTTTATCCCATGTCTGGAAGGAATTCAAGTAAACCCCACAGTTGGGAATTCCTGCTTGCACCTGGTGAAGCCAAAAATGAATTATGAGTATGGTCAGAGGTCGTGACTCCTCTGCCATGAAGTGGGAACCTTCGTCCTTCTGAAATGTGGCTAGGACGCCAAACCAATAAAAGAATTGTGTCAGTTCTGTGACACTAATGGATGGGATGAGTTGGAGCGAGGCCCTCAGCATTAATTGCTTATAGTTACCGGAGACTGGGCAAGGATGGCAGGAGGTTGCGGAAGCTTTAACACCCTTCTGCAAGCCCGGCCGGAAAAAATGGGGCTGCAGCAGTTGGGTTGTGCGCTTCACCCCAGAGTGCTCTCCCAGTCCCTCATGGGCCATTCGTAGCACCG
The DNA here is from genome assembly GCF_036898095.1 of Palaemon carinicauda. Lineage (NCBI taxonomy): Eukaryota > Metazoa > Arthropoda > Malacostraca > Decapoda > Palaemonidae > Palaemon > Palaemon carinicauda. The sequence continues at coordinate 100,532,053 of NC_090734.1, forward strand.
GCAAGCGGGAATTATGGGGGACAACTACATGCTGACGCAGGGCCTCAGCAGGATCGTGAGAACCTCGGGTGATTCTGAGGAGCACCCCATCCTTCTGCAGGAAGTTCTCCTTTGAGAGAGTAATTCTTTCTGCTTTGTCTGAATCAGCAACTTCCCCGTAGTTTTCCAGCGTCTTGTCCGACAGCTGAAATCTGATGGGCTCTGTTTGGCTCCTGGGGGTCTCTGGAATGATGGGTGCTGCCCCTCGGTCCTCCTCTGAGACCTCTGGCCTGTTGGGAAGCATCATTGCTTTAGCTGGGGAGCTCTCTCGGGTACAAAGCTTAGACTCATTTCTGGAAGGGGGAGACGCCTGGCCCTCCTCTGAGACCTCTGGCATGGTGCTGGAAATAGCTCTATCCCCTGTGGTGGGATGCAGCACACCTTCACCAGAATTAACTTCTGGCGTATGAGGCTCAGACTCACTGCTGGAGGAGGAAAACTCTTGGGCCTCCTCACTTAGCCAAGGTATTTCACCGAGGTCAATGTCACCGAGCCAGTCGTCTTCCCATGCAGGTTGCGTCCTAACAGTTTTAGGCTCTGGCTTGGCAGCCTTCATGCACCTGAGGGGCACTTGCTGTACACCCTTCCCTGGCTTTTGACCCAAGCATGAGTTGTAGCCCTCACGTGCGAGATCACTCCCTGCCCCCAGTCCACACTTCTTGCCGAGCTGGGACATGGTCGCCTTCAGTTCTGCTGTAGGGAGTTCCTTGGTGAACCCTTTAATGCACTGGTTCTCTCTGCAGTTGTCCTGCTGGTCGTTGGCACCATTAGGTTGAGGTAGCGAGTTACTGAGCTGGGCTAATCGAGCGTCTATTTCCCGCTTCTTTAATTCATACGCTCTCTCTCTTTCATAGCGCCTCCCTTCTTGCTCTGTTCTTCTCCGGGCTTTGTCTTCATTCATGAGCTCCCGCACATACCTTCGCAATGCTTCTCCTCATAGCCTTGTCTTTCTGCCAAGTCCACAAATGCACTGATTTCAGCAGCAGTCATTTTGCTAAGTTTTTGTGGAGACAGCGACAAGAAAAACTCAACAACACAAGGTACGATGTTGACCGTGCCAGAAATTACACGGAGGGGAAAGACGCTCTAGCCTTATGCAAGAGTCTCATGGAAGGAAGGATGAAGCTGAAGCTGGGCAAAATGCACAATGGCTATGAAAAATGCCTCTTGAGAAAGAATTATTACCAAATAGCAAGCCTCGCAAGTAATTCAACAGGAGCCTAACTTGAAAACCAGGGCCACAACAATGGGTGAGCTTAGGCTGTCCAGTTGTAATTCGTCCAAACAAGTAACGATATATATGACAACTGTACTACACAATAAAAATGGAATCACCACTATACAGTAGGTGACCCTCTGGGCTAGTCCGGGAAAAATGAGGTCACAACTATGGGTGACACTACGCTGGACGAAATAAAATGGAATCACAACTATGGGTGAACCTTTATACTAGTCATAAAAGAAATGGAATCACCACAATGGGTGAATCTCTATGCTAGTAACAAAAAATATGTAATCACAACAATGGGTGAACCTCTATGCTAGTCTTTTGAAAAAATGGAATCACAACAATGGGTGAAACTCTATGCTAGTCATAAAAAAACGGAATCACCACAATGGGTGAATCTCTATGCTAGTACAAAAAAAAATGTAATCACAACAATGGGTGAATCTCTATGCTAGTCATAAAAAAACGGACTCAAAACAATGGGTGAATCTCTATGCTAGTCTTTAAAAAATTGGAATCACAACAATGAGTGAATCTCTATGCTAGTCATAAAAATGGAATCACAACAATGAATGACCCTCTGTGGTAGTCTTAAGGAAAAAAAATGGAATCTCCACGATGTGTGACCCTCCTATGCTAGTCTTAAGGAAAAAAATTGGAATCTCCACGATGTGTGACCCTCCTACGCTAGTCTTAAGGAAAAAAAATGGAATCTCCACGATGTGTGACCCTCCTATGCTAGTCTTAAGGAAAAAATTGAAATCTCCACGATGTGTGACCCTCCTATGCTAGTCTTAAGGAAAAAAATGGAATCTCCACGATGTGTGACCCTCCTATACTAGTCTTAAGGAAAAAAAATGGAATCTCCACGATGTGTGACCCTCCTATACTAGTCTTAAGGAAAAAAAATGGAATCTCCACGATGTGTGACCCTCCTATGCTAGTCTTAAGGAAAAAATTGAAATCTCCACGATGTGTGACCCTCCTATGCTAGTCTTAAGGAAAAAAAATTGGAATCTCCACGATGTGTGACCCTCCTATGCTAGTCTTAAGGAAAAAAATTGGAATCTCCACGATGTGTGACCCTCCTATGCTAGTCTTAAGGAAAAAAAATGGAATCTCCACGATGTGTGACCCTCTTATGCTAGACTTAAGGGAAAAAATTGAAATCTCCACGATGTGTGACCCTCCTATGCTAGTCTTAAGGAAAAAAAATGGAATCTCCACGATGTGTGACCCTCCTATGCTAGTCTTAAAAGGAAAAAAATATGGAATCTCCACGATGTGTGACCCTCCTATGCTAGTCTTAAAAGGAAAAAAATATGGAATCTCCACGATGTGTGAACCTCCTATGCTAGTCTTAAAAGGAAAAAAAAAATTGGAATCCACGATGTGTGACCCTCCTATGCTAGTCTTAAAAGGAAAAAAATATGGAATCCACGATGTGTGACCCTCCTATGCTAGTCTTAAAAGGAAAAAAATATGGAATCTCCACGATGTGTGACCCTCCTATGCTAGTCTTAAAAGGAAAAAAATATGGAATCTCCACGATGTGTGACCCTCCTATGCTAGTCTTAAAAGGAAAAAAAATGGAATCTCCACGATGTGTGACTCTCCTATGCTAGTCTTAAGGAAAAAAAATTGGAATTGTAAAAATGTGTGGGTGCGTTCTTGCAACACCACCACTTGCAACTCTGTGACTTTAAAGCAAGTTTGTATTTATACTTAAAGTATAACAAATTAAAATAAAACAGACAATGTCACTGAGATTGCTTAATGCTTCGTTAAAACATCAGCCCCCTTACATACTTTCCCTTTAGAAGAAAAATGAATTTAATAAATTACACTCCCAAATATTTTATCTTAATGATCCTATACCCTGACTGAAAAAAATTAAATTAAATGTGACATCATAAGTCCTTTATCTTTAGGTTAACCATATTACACAGTCTAACGAAAATTATCCCCTTCAAAAAAAAAATGTACATAAAAATAATATCCCACGAGAAAGTAATAAAGAGAAATTACATACCCTTACTTGTCAAACGGGAAAATTGAAAAAATGAATGCCACGTGTGCTTATGGTTACCAACACAGGAAATTAACACGTGTTTTAGTCTACCACGGTTTCTTCCTAAAATTTCGTAAATTTCAATTCACTTAGTTTTAACACG
>NC_090734.1:100540493-100547993 GCF_036898095.1 Palaemon carinicauda
CTGTAACTTTCATTATAAAATATCTTCATACAAACTATAACTAACAAAATAATATATCTTTATATAAATGAAATATAAGTTTTTTTTTTAATAAACTACACAACGTTACGATAATGTTATTTGATTAAGTCGTAAATAGATTAATTAAATTTTACGTCGTATCTAGGTCAGTGACCGTTACAGGTAGGATTTAATTAAACGAACTTTTTTTTTTTTTGTCTCAAATATTTCATCCATTCGCATTAGAGAGAGAGAGAGAGAGAGAGAGAGAGAGAGAGAGAGAGAGAGAGAGAGAGAGAGAGAGAGAGAATGTGTGCTTAAGCGTATGAAATTATTATGGATCGAATATAATACTTGATTATAGAAAAACTCTATCTTAGTTACCTGAATTACTCGGGAAACGGGAGTATATGCAAACAAATAGAAGTGTTTCTTTATTTCATTCTTTTGCGGTTTATTTTCTTCCGCTCGTTATTCTTTAAATTTTGTTTTCCCTTTTACTATCAACCTCCTCTAACCCATTTTTTTTGTTTTTCATAGTTTATGTAACTTTTTGTTTACAATAGTTTCTATTCGTTCCTGTGAATATTTCCCTATTCATTTTATTGACAAAATTTTGATGTGAAGTTTCTTTTCTTCTGTCTTTCGTCATTAATAGTATTTTCTTTTTCTCTTCTTTAGTGTTATCTTCCTTTATTCTCTTTTCTTCAGATGAAGTTCTACTGTACAGTTCGGAAACACCTGTGTACACCTGTAATGGAGTATTCATGAAAGTTTTAATAAAATAATCTTTAGATGTTTGTTGCCTTTAAACAAGGAAAATCTGATTAAAACTAATAATATATCTATTTGTATTTTTATAAATAACTTCCTTTTGTTTCAAACTTTCATTCATTCATTTTTTAAATTGATTTCATAAAGACAAATAAAGTTCTAGTGTTTTTGTCCTTTAGTATTCTACCAATAGACATTGGATGAAAAACTCATCTACTAATTCTCTAAAGAAAAAAAGAGGGAATAAAACTACTAATTATCATTTTTTTTCTGAAAATGTAGTTATATTGTATCCACAGAAAAATTCTAGCTATTGCCTAGTGAAGGTTACAAGCACTTGGGGAATCCTACCTTCTACCAGTGTACGAAAGGTCCTACAATATTTATTTTCTGTGTGGAAATATCGCAATGAATTTCTACAGGTAAAAAACCTCGAAAGTTACAGAGATAGTAAAAAGAAATCTTGTAACCATGGCGTCTTTCGAACATTCCTAGTAATACAAAAAAAAAAAATATTATATATAATTTATCTCAAGATTTCCCGATTATCTATATTTGGCGTTGGATTTCTTGTTGGTCTTCGTTTTATCCTCAATTTAAAGTACTTGCCTTTTTTACGTTAAGTATTTGTTTTGAAGGTGCTTAAAATTATTTTAAGTAATGTATTAGAGTATTGTCATGAAATCGAAGTGCCGAGTTGGGGCGTACTTTCTTTCAATAACATGCTTCAAGGTCCTCTGCATGTTGTAACGTACTTTTTTCTTATTATAGAAATACGTTATCTTCATTATAGTTATAATAGCTTCTTAAGGTATTTAACCTCATAGCTCTTCCATCCTATGTTCTTCCAGCCTTCGTCCATTATTGGACTTTCATTTACATACGTTCCAATAACTTTTCTTGGTTTTGATAAGATTGAATAATAATCTTTGGTGAGTTTTTACTTACAGCACTTTTGTGGTAAATAACGTTCCAGTTATGTTTCCATTATTTTTTTTTATAATACGTATCATTATGAACCACAGAGCAGCGCTTTAACACTTAATTATTCTTCATCAAAAAATATTCTTCAATTCAAATTTACTTTTAGTTGGATAAGATAATTTTGAAAGCTATAAATGAACACGGCACTATTTCTTTCAATAATACTTATGATAGATATGTTAATGCCTATAACATTTGAAAAATAAATAATTTCAAAATTAATTTGTATTTATCCTAGCTTTAAAATTCTGTCTTTCAAATAGAGGATATTTTTTTCAGCTCGATCTGGGACTACCGTTAAAGTAGTTATCGAGGTAGTTTACGGTATTTGGTGAATGACGGAGAGACGAGCCACCCCCCCCCCCCCTTACCTGTCAGAAGTTCTTCACCTTTCATATTTTTGCTCAAGACAGAGGGATGGTTTAGTTAGGAAGTTTAACTTGAACGACTCAGGTTCGTATATGTACGAGAAGTACAAATTACTTTTTTAAAATTTATTTGTTCCTAACCGTATACGAACCCTCCGTCCTTTGAATAGAAACCCTCGCTAATTTGTGGGTCAAAAATCCCCATTGAACCGGAGTGGTTGGTTCATTTTTTTTTTCCCTGGAAATGGAAATCTATCGTTTCCCGTACAGGTGTGAATGAGATGACACCAGAAACCTCAAACTGTCTATTATAGGGATGAATAGGCTGATAAGGCTTGGCCTATCCAAGATATCCCTTCCCTCGAAGGGAGTAGCAGTCTGCGATAATATATCTTGTGAATAAAGATTGACTGGTTTGTATATATTATGCCATTCTCTAAAATGTCTAGGCAGGATGGGGAAGACACTTTTCTAGATTCTAAAGTATGGAGCTCAGAAGTGTCGTTTAAGAGAAACAAGTTAGATCCAACAAATAACGCTTCGACCGCTTTGTCCTCTAGAGAGGCGTAGAAAGAAAGAAGGAGAAGAGTCATTCTACCTTCATTTTATACTTGAATCCATGCATTACCATAGACCAGATGTATACTGTCCTGTTTATATATGAAAGATTTATTTTAAAGTAGTTATTTTTCTTATCTTTTTTTTATTTTAATTACCCATTACTTCCTTTGAAGTTTATGTATTTCCTTATTTACTTTTCTCACTGGGTTATTTTTCCCTGTTGAACTCCTTGGGCTTATAACATCCTGCTTTTCTACCTACGGTTGTAGCTTAGCTAATAATAATAACAATAATAATGCTAATAATAATAATAGTAGCTGGTCTTGCTAAACAACTATTTAAGAAGCCAACACAAGACCAAGAACAAAGTCATCAAGAGAATTTTGGGTATAATCGTGTAGATTTAAGGCTGTGGAGGTGGTGTTCTGTATGTGCAACCCGTCTGCAACACCTGGCTGACTGCAAGATTCCTCTTGAAGGCAAAGTCGGGGTCTAACCCCTGATTTCATAAGCACTGGTCTGGTTCTTGGTGTTATTTCGACCCTCTTGATGGTTCTCTCAGTGTTACGGATCATTCGTAAACTCTAAGGTTTGAAGTGCCGGGTTTTCTTCAGATACACTGCAGAGCCTTCACGGGACACGATAGCATCTCTTCTAAATCCCCTTCAAACACTCCTCATAGATGGGGGATGGAGAAAGACTCGAACCTGGGGTTGTGATCCAATTGTCTCTAAGATTTAGTCACCTAACTTGGCACCCAAATAAGGGAACTCCTTCCACGTCTCAGCGTGGAACGCTAAGGAAGAGGAACCATGCAACTTTCCAAAACTCTTCGGGGATACCAGGCAGAAGAGACAGTTTTGAGAGTCGGAACCTTAGCCGACCCACTTTTGAAAGAATCAACTGGTATGTGTAAGTCTCTTGAGAAACAGGGTATGTGTGCAAAACCATTTTAAGCTCTTCATGAACATAGACAACTCCTACAAGGAGGAGATGTTTATCCCCTTTCGTCAAAAGGCAATGCCCAAGGCGTAATGGTAGCCTTGACAGCAGCAACTGAGTTGAAAGTATCTCAGTGAAGAAAGACAAAGAAGTCCATAATCTGCGCTAGGGACGTTCAGACCTAAGGAAAATCCTTTTTGCTACACCAACCCTAGAAGATGACCCATTTTCCTTGAAAAGTGAGGGACGTAGGGAATTCTCTCTGGACCTCGATTATAGCCAATAATATGGAATAATGCATGGCATGAAGCCAACTGGAAGCCACAGAAGTTAACCTGAGTCTGGCATAATCAACAATCGGTTGATTAGCGGAAAGAGCACGGTTGAAGACCCTAACAACTGATTGTGTTTACTAGACAATTTCTCTGCTGGGAACATCATAAGATGATAACTCTACAGCATAGAATGACACCCCAATGAGTATCCATTTTGCCAGTTGGCAGAGCTAGAGTAGAGTGGGCTCCTTTTCTTGATGTAAGTCATTATTGTGGTGTTATCGCAACAACCCTACCGAGTGTTTCCTCAAAGTTCTTGGAATGCTTGCAGTGCTAGAAAAGATAATATCTTCCAAAGACGTTGATGAGTAGAATCTTCTTCTGAACACATCCCTGAGACGACTAAGTTGTTTAGCCATGCACCCCTCCTGAATTTGTCACACATATTAGTACTGTTACATGTCTAGAGGTGGACAGTCAAATTGGACTCCCAAGGCGAGGATTTCCTTGTTCAGCCAACAGGTTAGATCGCCCTAAGCATCTTGTCCCTCTGGAAGAGAATGGGATGGGAGACCCATGGATTCTGATCTATGATTCTTCAAACATTACCAAAGAGATCTCTTGTGGAGGAGCCTGTGAGAAACAATGAAGTTCTTCAACAAGAAAGGGGGCCAAGAAGACACTACCAGCATGAACTGGTAATTCTGTCTTAGACAGAAATGTAGCACTACCTCCTTGAGCTTAGTGATGAGATTGTCTGACAAAGACTCTTGCTGCTGCTGTTACTATTAACATGCTCAAATACTTCCACCTCTTTTTTGATAAGAGATTATAATTTTACAGTTAACCACATATCCCAAGATTAGGACTAAAACGAAAAATAGAATTCAATTCTGTAGTAAATGACCCATGAAGGAGGCCAGAATCTGCTACTTCTTGAGATATATCCACAGACATACTACTCGTGATTGGCTCTTAGCTGCTACTAATGTAAACATCTGCTTGAGTACCAAACGAGCAATATACACATCGCAGCACAAGTGTATTGAGCTGGTGCACTGTACCATAGAGGAAGAAGTGGAGGTGCTTAAGAAAGAACTGATGAACTGCAACTTGAAGGTATGCATCCTTCAGATCTATTGAAAACATAAAGTCTTCCTTTCTATTGGAACTCAGATCAGACCGTCCTGTTTCCCTCCTGAACTTCTTTTCATGCACAAAGCCCTTTAGTAATGATAAGTCAATAACCTGCCTTTCACCATCCCTCCTACATCTGCCTACAAGGCCTAGTTCTCCCGATGTTGGGGGAATTGAGGAGAATTATCGGAAAGTTAGGTAGGGCAGGTGGGGGTTTAGGAAAGGACTAAAATGGAAGTGAGTAACCATTTTGAAGGACACTTACTACCCAAGGTTCGGCCCCATTACTCAGCCTTGTTGTACAAAGAATGAAAAAGAACCCCCTACTCTCAGCCTTTCCCTCCCCTTAATCTTGATGCCCCATTGCCTGGAAGGACCACGTTGGGTGGATTGAAAGGGCTGAGAATGGAGAGGCTCCTAGGAAGACATTACAGAAAGTCCTGATAGGGGTTCAATTAAAAAAAAAAAAAAAATTCTACCTGATCACTGAAACAGGGCTGATCCTGAGGGTTAGTCTACAGATTCCTCAGAAGGTTAAGCCCTCTGAAGGGAACTGTGAGCTGGCACAGGAAGTCTTACGAAGCAATACTCCATATCCCCAATGCCACCTGTACCTAAATCTGGGGAAGGAGAGACATGGCCACTCGCACCAAGCTCAAAAGTGACAACTATATACAAATTAGCTTTTAGAATCATGAGACCTAGGAATCCCTTTTCCCCATAACAGTTGGCCCGTTAGTTGCTGACTGGTTCCGGGAAGGTCACTTCCTTCTCACCGAACAACACAGGTGAGCAGTGTGAAGAGTGGCTACCACTTCATGTAGGAGGGATGTGGTTATAATTATCCAATTCTTGTAAGCATGATGCCATCGATTGTGGCTTGGCCATTTGGGACCTTGAAATATTTGCATAGGCATTCAGGAATCTTCTGACAGCACTATCTCATTCTGGACTTAATAATTTTGGCAAGTTGACTCAAATTCTGATAACAGGTTGTGGCTGTATGTACCATATTCCATATCACTGACTTCAGACCAAATAGGGTGAAACAGGTTGTAGCTGACATTATCTTTGGTTCTCTGATAGTGTTCAGGTTTTCCATTGGTGAGGGTGCAGGAAGCTATAGGGTGGTGAAATTTGGCTGTTGGATAGGAGTCCAGGGTGGCCACATCATCAACAAACATTATTTGGATGATCCTACCCGTCAGGTGACAAAACGCTATCTGCCTCATAGTGACAGATGCCTGGCACATATACCATGTGAAAAAGTAATTGCCGGGTCTCTATCAAATTTCGGAGGTGCATATTGGAGATGTCTTCAAGAGACTGGCCTTGTCTAAGGCAGCAGCTAAAGCAAGAGCTTACATTTCACAGGTACAAAGTGCAGCTCAGCAGAGTATATGAGCGTGCTTTCAAGTGTTATCATCCACCAAGTATGACAGCAGATTGACTTTGGCACTAAGGTAGGTGCAGTGTTTTTGAAGTATTCAGAACCCAAGGAAACTTTATACCCAGTCTTTGGGAAGACAAGTGGATATGGCTTTATCGAAGATCCTGACACTTCCTCTATCTTGTCTGTGAACGCAGCCTTAAATTCCTCAAATAAGCTGTTGGTGTATCCATCCCAGTAAAATGGGGTACCTGGTTTTATAATTTTTCTGGAAAGACCATCTCTCTGCCATTACGAATCCAAATCAAAACCATAAGCCAGTGATGTCTTTTGGGCACTGGAAATTCCTTGATAGCCTGTAAGTACTTTTTGCATCGGAAAACATTGCCCAAAATAACTTCAAAGACAGTCAATTCAACTCCAGTCTCTTTACAGACAAACCTGTCTATTCTATATGCTCTATCAAGTTTTTATAACCATACAATTGTTTTCCATCCCAGGAACTACAAAAATACAGAGAATCTCTTACTTATTCCTACAATATTTCTGAGAAATAATTTATTAAGTATTGATAACTGTAAATATAATCTTCGGAAATAGAAGATTTTTTTTTATGGTGTAATTTTTCAATAATTTTAGTTATAGCATCTCATTAGAATATCAAAAAAGTAATCATGCCTTATGGTACATCATTTATAGCCATCTTTCACTATAAAAACAACAAAAATAATTATTTCAAGAAAAAATATCCTTAATATCATTCATATATCATTCAAGAATATTTCCGGAACAACTCTAACAACGTAATTTTATGTTGACTGGAATATATTTGGCCACCTCACCCCATTCTTCCTCTTCAACATCACCATCTCCTCGAAGCTCCTGCAAGGATTTCCTATTCAATAAATCGTTTGGAATCGTTAGAAGCTGAGTCAGCTGATAGATTCATGGCTTCCTTTGCAGTGAAACGCACTGATACAACTTCCACCTTATCTTATTATAATTCATGGATGATCGAGCTTTGAGCTGCGTTGAACATTGCACAATGGTTTTTTTCATATATATATAT